>NW_017100566.1:0-48864 GCF_001263275.1 Habropoda laboriosa
CGCGAGAAAATATTCAAAATGCCTATAGTCGCCAAAGTCACAACGCGAGAAAATATTCAAACCGCCTATAGACACGTCAAAGACACGGTACAAGCAAATTTTCAAAGCGTCTATAGATAGAAAGGGTCAATACGGGTCAAAGATGACCCATCTTCAGTCATCCAACCTTTAATAGGGAACATGGTCGATTATTCTCGAATTTTCGCTTTACAGTACAACGAACCTTATTAACATTCAATCCATGAGAAAACACGAGAAACTTCATTATATTATATATTCAAGACGCGTCATAGGTATACGCTGCTTTGTCACGATTTGCCGAAAAGAGAAATTACGCGTATCGTTGGCGAGTGCACGCGCGTTGCATAACATACACCAGCAAGAAAAGCAAACGTCGAGACGTGTTAATAAATATTCTTGCTGCGATTCGCTCGTAAATCGCATCATTCATCAGCGGAGAAATTGGTATACGAATCAGGCTGGTGCTTATTACGAGCGCCAGATTTGTACACCGCTTCTCGCTTAGGAGGATGATTTTCATGCAACTTTCTAAGCCAACTATATCCCAGTGAAAGGGTTAATAACGCTGAATAACCGCCTGGCCAAAGATGGAACAGAAACGAACACAAAAGGGTGCGTTATTCTCTCTCTCTCTCTCTCTCTCTCTCTCTTTTTTTTTTCTTTCTTCTCTTTCTCTTTTGTGCAGATATACGGTTTTTGTTCCGGAGAGAGATCGAACGAGCCTCGAAGAGATATTTCACGATGCAACTGCGCGAAAGAAAGTGAAGATACGCTTCTGTTCCCGTGCGTTTTCGGAACAGAGGTGAAATTCTTACAACGATTATTAACACGTTCAATAAGCCGCTAACGCGTGAAGCTTAACCCCATTAAACAAAGTCGGAGATATTCAACTTTACTGCTGTTTTAAACGAGCCAGGTTCTTTTGTTTTACCGTCGAACATTTGTCATTTCGAATGACGTTCCTATCTTTTTATAAAAATCCACCATGTCGCAGATATTCACTTTTACTGTTATGTCAAGTGAAACAGTTTTTTTACAGTCGAAAATTTACGATTTCAAATAAAGTTCCTATCTTTTCTGCAAAATCGTAAATCTTCTTAGAAACTGAGACTTTAAACGTCCAGCGATTATTTACATTTGTAGAAAGCTGAAATTCAACTCCATAAAGTGACGACTGCGATTTCAAATGATCTTATCTTTCAGAAAAATCGACAATGTCGGAGATATTCCATTTTACCACCATTCCAAACGAGCAAGTGTTTTCCACGGTCGAAAATTTACGACTTCGAACGACGTTCCGATGTTTTTATTTGCAAAAATCCACGATTTTCTCAGAACTGTGAAATTTTTAGCATCGAGTGTTTATTTATATTCACAAAAAGTCGCAACGTAGCGACGTGAAACGAGTGAATTTTCTTTCCACCAATCTCCACTGTTTCTCTGCAGTCGACGAAACTAGAAACGAGCACAACAATAAACATTAATGCACCTCCATAAGAAACTATTATCTCTTCACCTCATTCAATCTCTTGGCGTCCTCAGATTCCTCCACGCTGATTCAATCTTGCGTGTATAATCTTGCGAGAACTGCTTATTCTAACGTATGAAATATCTTTACTTAAACCGTACCAACGCTTAATTACTTAACCGTACGAATCTATAGGTTATATTGTTGAAATGATTTTATCACGAATCTTGAATGAGAGAGTGTCAAGGTGTTAACGTTGTCCGGCTCGATGTTCACAGGGGAAGGATAATGCTGAATTATTTATCCCCTCGTCACTTGTCAAGATTTCGAGGTTAGCCTCGTTCCCCTAAATAAAACGATGCAACTTTTATGAGAGCCACTTTACAATGAGCTGAATAACCAGATCGCCCCTGTAGAAACAGGAACGTCGAAATAATACGTTGATAACGGCACCAGGTGCATGAATAAACAAATAAACAGTGGAATGTTATAGAGCATGAAAAATACAGAGGATCATGAGACCCGAGGTAAAGCGATTCAGGTGTATAGTCGGTGGAAGAAATACAGCGAGGTCGTAAATTAAGGCACTGAGTAGCTGTACTGATTGATATAGTGACACCTAAGATCGGTACACATTTAATTTTTCTTGATTCGGATTAAATTAAAGTTGAGGTAGGTTTCATGCTGCACTGATTAAGATTTTAGGCAGTTTCAATGAAAAATTCAAAGTGTAACTGTACGATGGAAAGTTCGAAGGTATAGTCGGCGGAAGGAATACAGCGAGATTACAAAATTAAGGCATTAAGTAACAATATTGATTGATATAGTGACACTGAAGGTCAGCACGTGACTTTTTTTTTTCCCGAAAATTAAAGTTGAAATACACTTCACGTGGCTCTAATTAAAATTTCGGACAGTTTGAATGAAAAATTCAAAGTGTAATTTTACGATGGAAAGTTCGAAGGTATAGTCGGTGGAAGGAATATAGCGAGGTCGCAAAATTAAGGCATTGAGTAGCTGTACTGATTGATATAGTGACACTTAAAGTTGGTACACATTTTATTTTTCTTGATTGGGATTAAATGAAACTTGAGGTAGGCTTTATGCAGCCCTAATTAAGATTTTGGGCAGTTTGAATGAAAAATTCAAAGTGTAACTGTACGATGGAAAGTTCGAAGGTATAGTCGATGGAAGAGATATAGCGAAACCGCATAATTAAAGCATTAAGTAATAACTGTGATTGACGCAGTGATACTGAAGGTCAGGACGTGACATTTTACGTTTTTCTATTAAGTCTGAATCACAGTTTTGGATTCTTATGTTCTTTTATATTTCTTCCACCGACTATACAGGACGAGCGTCGCCAGATATTTCTATAGTCTAAATAAAGAGTACCACGCGGACCTTCTTTCTTTCGCGACAGTCAAGATTAACCCTATTCACATGTGATGTTTGCTTTCGCGTTCAATTTTCTGGGCCAAATGTTCTCCCGGTGAAAAGTTGCAACTTGAACTTTGAGTAACTATTATGTTTTTAGAAATTCATATCTTTTAAATCGATTGCGTCAAAGATTAGATTTGACGGAAATACGAAATACAGTAGAACCTTGATTATCCTAATTAATCATGAATAATTCTATGTTTGCATGAAAGGTCATTTATTTTGAAATATTCTTAATATCTATATTTTTATCAGTTTTACATAATATTAATTTACATGCTTACTCTTATGCACACGTGATATGTATTTAATGCGCAAACTGTGCATTTTGTACGATGTATTACACGCAGATAATACCGATCTGTCATCATTGCTGAAAAGTTTAGCAATTTTCTTCAGTCTCTACTCTTATTTCCCAATCTTTCTCGTTCTATCAATTTTTAATTAGTTCGTTATCACCAGAAAATCGTGAGGAACATTCCGTGTGCTACCAATTTGTACTCTAAACCAGACACGTGATTTTCACCAGAATTTTTTAGCGTTGATCATTGATCAGACGTGACCGATCGATACACTGTCGACGATGGCACACAGGACAAGTCGTTCTGTGCCGACAATGCTTCCGACGACGGCAGACAACGTGTTAATGCTTTAATTTACCATCTCGTTATATTTCTTCCATCGACTATACCTTCTCCAACGCACAAGGAGCATTCTGAAGCACACTGATGCGTCTATGACATACAGAGCGACACCAAAACAAGTGACCAAACTTTGGTACCGTATTCTACTCTTCCTAAGCTCCGGAAACAAATCCTTTCTAAGAGAAAAAGACTTTTTACGTATGACAGCACTGTCGACAACGAATTTCCTCGATCGCTCCGCTATCAATATTCTACCGTCGACAATGCTTCGAGGATGACAACGAATCTCCTCGATCGTTCCACTGATCGAGATTTTACCGTCGACAATGCTTCGACGTGCATCGACGATGACAACGAATCTCCTCGATCGTTCCACTGATCGAGATTTTACCGTCGACAATGCTTCGACGATGGCAGCGAATTTCCTCGATCGTTCCACTGATCGAGATTTTACCGTCGACAATGCTTCGACGATGGCAGTGAATTTCCTCGATCGCTCCACTGTCGAGATTTTACCGTCGACAATGCTTCGACGATGGCAGCGAATTTCCTCGATCGTTCCGCTATCGAGATTTTACCGTCGACAATGCTTCGACGATGGCAGCGAATTTCCTCGATCGTTTCGCTATCGATATTCTACCGTCGACAATGCTTCGACGATGACAACGAATCTCCTCGATCGTTCCACTGATCGAGATTTTACCGTCGACAATGCTTCGACGATGAGAGCGAATTTCCTCGATCGCTCCACTGATCGAGATTTTACCGTCGACAATGCTTCGACGATGGCAGCGAATTTCCTCGATCGTTCCGCTATCGAGATTTTACCGTCGACAATGCTTCGACGATGGCAGCGAATTTCCTCGATCGTTCCGCTGATCGAGATTTCACCGCATTTAAATGTCCTCTCGTATAAATCTCAGGCAAGATACGAATGACTTTTACTTCATTTCTCGTCGTTGAGTGTGTGACGACGAAATACTTGAACACCAGGGAGAGAGGTTGTAGCTTTATAGAGGAAACGGCGGTAGAAAATGAGGCCGAATCTGTCCATCGGGAGCGTATTTCGGTTGAGGTCAGCGGCGCACAATGGCTGGAAGGCGAGGGGTCGATCACTGGGGGCGAGGTGAGGAAGCTGCTACGTTCGAATATCGCTATCTTTAGCTCCGGTCTTTTTCTCAACAATAGCCGAGCCGGCTCGGGCACGAGTCAATGGTCACGCATCGGGGAACGCGTTGATCGTCGATTCCGATTCGGTGGCCAGGCCGACGCCACGCCGGATCATACCTATTAACCGATCGAAACCGTCGTCGCTGTCGCGATGGCCGCGAAACGACACCGAGACAATTGGGACGCGCAACTTTTCTCTCACAATCAGAGTTTCCTCTCTTCAACTTCATAATTGTTTACGAATTTATTTATGATCGTCTTTGGGAGATTTCACGGTGGATTCCTCTGAGAGGGATTTTGTAGCTTCTTCGGTTTAATCCTTTCTGTGTTGCATTATAATTCTTTACGAACTTTTCATGATCATTGTTGCAAGATTTAATGAAGGATGCTTCTGAGAGAGATTTTGCAGCTTCTTCGGTTTAACCCTTCCAGCGCTAAAATGTGCGTCGATTGATTTTTCTAAGGACAAAGTCTGCTCACAGTAAGACATTTCCTCTCTATCGAGAAATATAATTGTTTTGCGAATTTTTCGTGATCATCGTCGGAAGATTTCACAACGGATATGTTTCTGAGAGAGATTTTGCAGCTTCTTCGGTTTAACCCTTCCAGCGCTAAAATGTGCATTGACTTATTTTTCTAAGGACAAAGTATGCACTGGTCAGAATAATTTCTCAATTTTCATTTACGTATTTACTTATTTTTAGTGTAATTACAACACTTGTAACGAAGCTTTAATCCTTTGCGATCGGTGCCGCCATAGTGGCGGCATTTCAATTTTGTTCTAGAAATCGGTGTCGTCGCTATGGCGGCATGATCTTTGTTTTGTATGCATATCTGGTATTTTATGATCCAAAGGTTTTGTATATATTAATTACTCTTTACAATCCCTTTCGAAGCATTTGTGTGAAATTTCACAACTTATTTTTCAGGGATTAGTTTAATTTCCTTGCTTTTGGATACCCAGTCTGTGAATTTGTAATCAGCCTTGGTTTACCGAGAAACTGGTACGATTCTCCGATAGTCTCCGATAGTTTTATTTTTATGCACTATAACTAATATTAAACAAAATATATCAGTTTCAAAATATTCTATATTTTTCAACATCCCCTTAAATATATATATATACAATGGATCAACTGTGCAAAAATAACTTTAAAAACTTAAATTTGCTCCGACTAGCTGGTAGTCTCACCAGAGAAATGTGCCGATCGCAAGGGGTCAAAAAAAAAAAAAAAGGTCGTAAATAGTAAAGAACATGTTCCAATGCTATCAGTAATGGACACCAAAAGAGTAACTGTATTTGTTAACAAATATGCAAGAGAGACGCATGTCTGGATTCACAGAGCGCACTGAATTGTTGCACGTAGACGTAAATGAGTTCACGGTGTATGGTGAACAATTTCCCGAAACTCATATATGGGTTCGTAGCGATAAACGAATTAGGTTAGGTTAGATTAAAAAAGGGTTAATAGTGTACACCACATTTTCTTAATATCCAAAGTACATTTGACCAAATTCAATCACTCGAATTATTTCGATAAGTACTGTATCTCAGGAAGTTAGAAAATAATCCATCTGTACGCCTATCTGTACTTCACATTCAAACGAGCTCGCTGAAATTCGCTGTGGAAGTGAAGAATTATGTCTTCCCTATTCAACTAGTCGGCAAGAATATTACCTCTAATAGTGATCGAGATCTAATGACAGTGTGTGAATAAGATGGTGCTAGATTATACAGGGTGATTCATCTAACGTGATCACCTGAAATTACTCATAAACTATTCGCTGTACGAAATAGCGTATGATGCAAAAGTTGCACGATTTCAATGAAGACGTATGTTGTAATAATTATTTTCTTTTCTACGTTCTTTTCATACATGATATTTTGAAAGTCACCGTGATTTTTTTTGAAACGAAACACTATATACTTCTTTACGAAAATTAAGAGAAAATGAAAAGCTGAGTTGAAACCGAACTTATAGATACAGAAATATGCTTCTTTTTTTCTACATTGTTTATGCGTGAAATTTTTAAGGTCGCCGTGAATTTTTAAAATAGAACATCCTACATGGAAATTAAGAGAAAATTGAAAGCTGAGTAAATGAAAATTTAGGTACAATACGTCCAAAACAAGTATTTACCGAAATATTTACGGTAAGTTCCATTCTATCAAAATCGAATTTACGCCACCACGATTTTTTAAAATGGAACACCCTATTTGGAAATTATAGAAATTAAGAGAAAACTAAAATTTCGGTATAATATCTCTAAAACGAGTATTTACCGAAATATTTACGATAAGTTCCACTCTATCGATTATTTAAAATGGAACACCCTATATTTCTTCATAAAAATTAAAAGAGCCTTGAAAGCTGAGTAAAAGCTAAACTGAAATCGAACTTACAGACAGAGAAACACGCATCTACGTGTTCTCTGCTTTCTCCACCCATAAATTCTACTTTGGCAAAATGTAACTTCTATAACAACAGTAACTGTCTCCGGATCGTACAGTAAGAATCTTTGCAGGGTGTCGCCAAAAATGAAAGTTATATATAGAATCCATTCGCGACTCTCGTATTTTTACCGTTGAAACGTGCAACGAAAAATATTCCCGAGAAATCTCAACCCCGACGAGAATATAAATTTCCTTCGAAACAGAAAAGCGTAAAATAAAAAAAAAAAAAAAAAGAAAAGAAGTAACGAAGGCACATACCACACGGTGCAACTTTAAAATATTATTCATTCGAGGTTTTTGTCTTATAAATTGATAGAGGAGCACGGTTATCTCTAATTACGAGCAAAATTACCGGCAGTTGCTGAAACCGAGGCGGAGCTGATTAATTGCATTGATTAAATCGCGCTTCGAGTGGACGCCCGACGGCCTCACGAGTCGCTCCGTAATTTCCTTCGAAGCCGTTTTCATTGAGAACACCTCGTGTGCTCTCCTACGGAAGCCGCTCCCTCCTTCTTCATTAAAAATGAAACGCTCTTCGCTTTCCGTTTTTAAACGCACGCGCGCGCGCGCGAACGAACGCGCCGCCACAACGAAGAAACGACCGAGGCGAACGCGCAACGTTCGAATAGTTTGTCAATGATTCAACGTCACCGACTTAAATCGATCTGTACGCAACGGCGATCAAACCGGAAACGATTTTTCTCCACTTCTTCACGCGTCTGCCTTTCCTACTTGTGCACGCTTAGAACGCACCATTTAAGAACGCCTCCGGAACAATTCGATACATTCCGAATGCCGTCACGATCCGCGAATACCGATATATTTATTGTTCGCGTAGAATTGTTCTCGAAAACGCGTCACAGGAAGACGCGTGCAAAAGAGATTTCTAGGAGAGTCGATAAATAATGTTTGTTGCAACGAAAGAATTAATAATAATTACGAAGATTAGAAAATGTATCGAGAAAGAAATTTTGTTTCTTTTATTAAACAATATCTTAAGATACGGTGCAATCATAACCGGAGATTATACAAGTTATCTGGTAGTGAGATTAAATCTTTTTTCTTTTCTGCATTTTTTTTTTGCTTCTTTTGAGATCGATTTGTTTCCAGCGGTCTTGTTTCAAGTCTACTTTTGCAGTTAACCTTCTAACACGCTCCACTTTTGATCAATTCTCCCGCAGAATGATCTGTTCTAAGTAAAAACAATTCCTGCTAATTCTCTAATTTAAACGCGAACATGTTATTCTTTATCTTATCAAATACTTTGTTAAACACACACAGATGTTAGCTGTGTTGACTAAAAATATACGAAGTTCAGTTAGAAAAGAATTCTAACGATCTAGAAATCCGCGAGATTAATTATTCAAATGGAGATTGAACCGTGCCACTACATATTTTTTCCAACTTTTTTAAAACTCTCTCCACGAGTTTGTACATACTCTCGATAGTTCGAGAAGTAGTTAGAATGCGTGCGAGTGCGTGTGCGTGTGCACAGTCGTCGAAACGAGTCGGCGACACCACCGGTTCGAGACGTGTATTATAAAATCGATATCTTTTAACGGTTTGCTCGTAAACCATGGGAAATCTTATAAAAGTCGATGGTGTAGGCTCGTCCACGTTTAGACGGTTAACACACATACATATCTCTAGTCCCGGATCTCCATTGCACGACTTGCAAATATCTGTAACATCAGGCTTCGAAAGGAGATCTTCGAGTCGTAAATTATCGCGAAATAGAACGTCTATATTTTATTCCTTCCTCGCTTCTCTCTCCTCCGTCGTCAATTTCAGTCGATTTTATTTACGCTTCGAGTGCCCTCTCGGGTAATGGAAACGAAGCGAAACATCGAGTGCCTTCAATTTTTGCGATATATTCGGACAGATTTGACCCGGACGAACAGATAACAGGCTAAAGCTGTAGCACGAACAATATCGGTGGCTGGTTATTTCAGAATTTGGACTGGGATCGACAATAACGCGTCGCAACGATAAAAAAGAAAAAAATATCGATAAAGATCGATGATATCATACGCGCGACGCAAACAAAAACCGTGCTACGCTGACGAGTAAAGTCGAGAGATTGACGCTCGCGAAACTTCTCGATCTTTTTTCGCAACGATTACAAAGAGTTCTCGAAAGAAAAAAAAAAAAAAAAAAGAACGAAGATACAGTTGAATTGTCAATAGGATTTATCGAGAATTTACATTTGAAAAGTTACATAAACGAAGTAATGAAAAATAACGAATTTTCTAGCAGGAAGCAGTATGTCCATTAATATAAATTGTCACGCACGATAGAAACCATCCTTACCCAATATAATTACGTAAACCAAAAGAACCAAGGAAGAAGAAAGAAATAACAAGGTATGAAAAACAAGAAAGAATGAACGGAGAAGGGGGTAAAAAAGAAAAAAAATGTACTAACCTATAGATATCATTCTCGGTAAGGATATCCCTAATGGAATCCTCGGGATCAATGCGATCCGCGGGAAGACCGGCCGGTCCGGCGACCCTCGAGGACAACAAGGGACACGCAGGTTTCACGATGTTGGTGTCACTGGCCTCATGGAGGGCGCTGGCCGCGATAAGGTCGTCCTCAGATGCGGTGCTTGGCAGAGGGACGTTAGGACTCGGTGAACGCGAACCAGAGATCACGCCGAGCAGATCCTCGCTCCGCGAATGTCTCATCTCCATAGCGGCGTATCTTCCGGTTGTCGTAGCTATCGCTCACCACCGACCAGTGCACGCACAATTTTTCCACGGCCCGGTTAGACGGCCGTCCTCTTTTTGCTTCGTTCGTTCTCGTTGCCACCACTACCTCTTTGCCTTACTACCTTTCATTCGACGACTCCTTAGACAACCGCGATCCACCGATTTCCATCTCTAACGGATATTCTTCTGTTTTTCCCTCTACCGTCGTCCTCACTATTCTTCTCCTGTTTCTGCTTTTTATTCTCCTTCGCACACTTCCCCACCGATATACACGCACGTCCTCCTGATTCCTTCTTCGTTTCTCGGCGAACTAGAATTCCTATTGCATTCTTCTTCTTTTTCTTCTTCTTCGTCGCCTTCTTCTTCGTTCTAGTTCATCGCTCGACGTTAATGCACGCACGATTTCTCTTCTTCTATCTTCAAGATGTTTCCAATAGAGAATATATCGTTAATCGTTAGACGCGGCAACACGTTTAAGTGATATTCGATTATCGAGATCTTCGGTTAAATCAACGCTACGGACTTTCTCGATTTCCAGTTTAAACATGAGCACGTTGACGTCGCACGAAACACCGAGGGTAACGGACTTCTGCGCGAACCGTCCGTTACGTTCGTTCGCGCCTTGATATGCATTACTGAACCTATCACGGATCTTGCCACCTTTTCGGTTTTCTTCTTTTTCGATCGATTTTCTTTCGAACGTTTTTTCAAACGAAATAAGTGCTACCGATTGCGTGTCTACGAAGAAACCGTACCGGGTTGTACCATTAACCAGGACCAACAGAACGTGTATCCTGTTCGATGGACGAATCGACGTTTCGATGGATCGCAAAAACTAGCTATTCACAATCTGCCGCCAGAAATGGATTCACGAGTCCAATCATCGATCAGATTCAGGCCGCCATTTTCGTCGGTTTCTATGAATGTATAGCTTCCACTGTGCCTTTAGAGGTACATCGGACACGGAGCGCGCACGCCGAATAGGCTCGTCTTTGTAATTAAAGTAATTAGGAAAAGCAGGGTGGTTCTTCTCGACGGACCATGCGCGGTGAACACACGATGCACACACCAGTACACCCGGGATCGTCCACTTTGCACACGATAACAGTACACGAGACACTGATCGCACGATTTTATTTCTCGAGATCCTTCTTCCGGCGTGCACTATTCGCGCAGATTTTTCCACCGTTCCGCCTTTCTTTCGCGAGCCACAACCGAAGTCTGCCGTAACGGGAACCAACGAAGCCGCTTTGTCCTTTCGTAAGGAAGGGGCACTGCGAGAAAGGATATACGTATACCTGCGCTCTTGCGCGTACGCCGCAGGTATACGCTGACATTGACCAATGAACGTTCCTTGGATGAAAACGGGTCACAGGTAGATGGTAGATCCTTTCAGCCCTCTCCCTTCGACTTTCTTCCGGGCAAATAGTTCACGTTCTTCGAGCTGCTGCTTTCAAAATTGACGCGCTGCTCTTCTAACGCCATTGAAATGAACACGGCATCACGTCCAGTATTTTGAATCGTTCTATAGGTTCAATTAACTTCGTCTTCTTCAAATATCAAGCTGAACACGATTTTAACGTAAGAGAGGTTAGACCATGTTTAAGCAGAGCAGATGCTTTGCATCAGTCATTGAAATATAGGATGGTACACTATGACGTATACAAAACATAAGACTGTTGAATCGATCCATCTGAGGTGTACGATTTTTACCAATGATATTACGATATTGTAGTATTACAAGTATCTAACGTGAATTGCAATTATTGGACTGGTTCAAAATATCCAAATTACTGTAATCTAGCTAACGTCCAAAATTTTCGTCTTAATTTGCCGACCTCCATGATAGACAATGTTTTACATACAATTTCCCTATGTTTCTTAGAACATTGATCACATTGTTGCTTACCTACCTATTGCGTCGTACAGATGGCGGGACGATCACATTTTCAAATATTATCTAGTCTATCTTACTCGTTTGTAACTCTTCAGATTTTCATTATCATTGATTGTTATTCTTGTGGGTAAAGTTTTTGGTTACACAAAATATTGTACTACTAAATAAATATAATGAATACATTACGATTTGTCTGCCAACGAAATATCCATCAAATTCGTCAATTTCACAAATGGTACGAATCAACATTTTGCGACTATACAAATAAACGAAACGTGATTACATAACCTCACTTTTTTTGTAAATTTTCAAATCACAGATATTAAATAACATTTGATGTATTAAATATAACATAAATAAACGAATCAAGCATAAAACAAATGAATATAATTCCTTTGTTTAATAATAATAGTTTTTATAACCTTAGAAAGCATCTGAATGAAATACATAGACTTTTAGTTTTGTATTAATTTCTGTCTGTTTTAGTATTATTCAACAAGAAGCAGCAGTAACAGCTGCAGTTAATACACCTTCAGTATCTGAGTCTGTTTCAAAGGACCAACTAACAGTTAGTCCTAAAGTGGAACAAATTGCTGATCAGATTGTTACCTTGAACCTTATAGAGGCAGCACAATTAAGTGATGTACTTAAAAAGAGATTAAACCTACCAGATGCTCCTATGATGCCCATGGGAGGTTTTGTTGCTGCTCCACAAGCTGAACAAGTATATACATTAATTTTGTTATAAAAATACTGTAAAGCTAACAACAAATGCATATGTAACTGTTTTATTTTAGGAAGAAGATGAAGTATCTGAAGTAGTACAGACTGCATTTACTATTAAACTAATAGGTTTTGATAGCAAACAAAAGGTTGCTCTAATAAAAGAGATGAAGACTATATTGCCAGATTGCAATCTTGTAAAGGTAATTTATTTAACTTGCATATATTTTGTAACATTTTACTAATTACATTTATTTCATTATACTTCCTTCCATATAGGCTAAGAAATTTGTTGAAAGTGTACCAGTCATAATAAAATCTGATATTGGCAAAGAAGAAGTTGAACAGTTGAAGGAGGCAATCACAAAAGTTGGTGGTACTGTTGAAATTATTTAATTCTTTTATGTAAATATGTATTTAGGAATTTACCTTATAGGTCTGATAGAATTTTTGTAATAAAATAAACTTCGACACTGATCAATTGCTATACAAATCAACATAAACTTATTTTCCATGCACATGCATTTTATTAGATAGAAGTAATATGTCAAAATATTGCTAATTGTTAAGTCCTTTTGTATGCCATTATTTTTTGTAAATAGTATTTAACACGTGCATGTGTACACAAACAATGACTATTATGTTACATTCTGTATTTTTATATTTCAACTGAAATTCCATTTTATAAATCATCATTTAAATCAACTATATAAAATATATTTGAAAGTGTATAAAATCAATGGTTAAATAAAAATCCATAATTTTCAATGTTCACGGTTTATTTATTTCACATCGTTAATTATATTTCCTTATCCAAGTAGCTCCGATAACTTGCGTCATTAAAAGTACAAGTTTAACGCGATAAAATAATGTCGGAATCTACTGTATTTTCAGTTCAATTGTTTCAGTTGTTTATTGTACTTTGGGGTACTTTTCTAAACAGTATAGTTGCAAAAAAGGATCAATTAAAGTCAATTAAATTTTTACCGAAAACTTTCGAGTATGATTAACCGATGTATTTTTATTATATTGTGCGGAAACTTGCATGTAAATTAAAAACACAGGTGCGTTGATAACTCGATTCGTATGCAAAATACCTTACTTCGGTTAATCAACGAATTGAACAACTGGCACTGCGATAACAGTCATATCGATAAAATAAGGGCCGTACCAACTACTTTGATCGTCCTCACTTTCCTTACTTTCTCGTGAAATATCGGAAGAAATGCATTAAAAACATTATCGAATTTAAGAAGTATCAAGTTTCGAGTGCGTTCATTTATAGAAAACCTATTTTAGTTTTCACAGGGCAAACGAGGAAAAATTTTTTTTATCGGTTGTTGGACGTGCACGGAAGGCAGTAGTGACGTTACTGCGCCACGACGACTATTGCCACGATGGCCGAAGAGACTGACACAAACGATAAAGCGACGATGGAAAGTATAACGCAAAACATACTCGAGGTTCGTGTCAGCCGTGATCAGGACAGTGCGTGATTAACGTAATAGTGCCTTTCGAAGTGTCGAAAGAAGTTCGGGTGGCAATGATACCCTATTATCCCGGGCTTTTTCAATCATTTTGACAGGTCAGTGCCGGAGGTGGGTCTGCGTCGAACGAAGTAGCCGCATTGGAATTCCAAGCCTCGCAGGTGATTTCCAGGCTCGAGGAAGCTGTAGAGAGGGCTGCAGACGGTGGCGGTACCACCTGGAATAATCCCTCTGGGTTCCTTTCACAGTCAAAAACCACCGATGAGATATTAACTTTAATTCAGGTAAATACAACACTAGCAGAAGCCATTGAATCATTGCTATTGGTTGTTTCCGTTCGATTCGCTTCTCGATTGGTTCGTCCTTTTATGATCCTGACGACTGGACATCACGTGGTCTTACAATAGTCGCGAATCGGTTAATTGCTCTTACAGAATTTTAACGTGGCGCATTTTTTGAGGTATTTAAAATTAAGGTATTAGCAAAAAAATAATTATCCCCAAATTTTAATCGTATAGATTTAAACAAAAAAAAAAAACACATTTACAGGATTTGGTAATTCACGAAGATGCTCCACAACCTGCCGAAGACGGTTCAACAGAAACAGCAACGAGCCAAGTGACTACATTGCCACCGTTAACAGAGCCAGCGAAATTAGCATTGATCGCACACACTGTTTCTGCTTACGCGCTCGCGCTTCCAAAAGCTCATGCTCAGAGACTAGCTGGTCGTTTGGCCGCAGACACGACCAGATGGCTCAGTCACATTTTCCGTTTCGTCGACTGTGTCTCCTCGTTTCACGAGGACCATCTAGAGGGTTTGGTCAGGGTGGCCAGGTTGGCCTTGCACCGCAAGTATCCTCGGTACATGGAGGAGGGTTTCACAGCTCTCGCCGCCTCTCCACCTTTAATTTACAGTTCGGTAGCCGCGCCTTTAGGCGTGGTTCAGCATCTATGCAGACAGGTATACTTATGGTCTATATTTAAAAACAATGTAAACTCTAGTAATTATGGATCTGGATAGGTATTATGTGAAGTTTATCTGGGTTACATCTTTCAGCTTTCATTACCACTGCATTGTGTAAGACCTATCCCCCATAATACAATGTTTGGATCACGGTATAGTATGGATGTGTCAGCTTTGGAAAGAAGATTGGCGGAAGATACACAATCAAATATCGTGACACCCCTTTTGGTATTAGCAGAAGCGGGTTCAGTATTAACGGGACATTGCGACAATATCGCTAGACTGCGTGCAACATGTGATGTGTACAATGTTTGGCTTCATCTCAGAGGCCATTCTTTAGCCGCGTTAGCGTTGAGTAATGTAGTAAGTGTGTTCATGTCTATTCAGTTTTCTTATTCTATTTTTGTTCTTGTAAAAAAATGTGTAATAAGAATGCTTTTGACTTCCAGTCTTCGAAGATCGCCGATAGCATGACGTTACCTCTTGGTGTATGGCTTGGTATACCATCCTTGCCGGTAGTTGTATCCTTTCGAGTAAATCTTTGATTCTACAGATGTTTTATTGGATCCTGAGTTTGTACTTAACAAATTCTTAGACGTTATACAGATTAACAGACACAAAGGGCGGTCGTCCAACTTCAAGAGACACAACTCTGTCTTTGGTGTCGGGTTTAATGACAGATTCGCTATCAAGACGTTTACCAACTTTGCCATTGTGGGCCACGTTGCAAGTGTTAGGTAGAGACGGTGTACATAATAGGTTGAAGAGGTGTTTTTTGGCTGTGGAAGAATTGTACAACAAAATCAAGAAATTTTCTTGTATAAGGATATTGGTAAATTCATCTGATGAACAATATCGTTACCCTGAATCGAAGTTCGAATTCAATTTACTTAATTTATCTTTTAGAGTCAACCACCCGGTGGTGAAACCTCTTACACCATAAACGAGTTCCTAACCAACCCTGTGCACAATCCTCAACTCCTTGAAGCTGTGGCCAGCGCTTTAGTGTTTCAATTTGTGCCTGCGGACAGAGATCCTCAAGCGACAGAACGTGTTCCTCCTTATTACGACAAACTGAACTCCTGGCTAGGGCAAATTCTTCAAAGGGACATCGAAAACGTACAAATAGAGCTGTGTGAAATCGAACATCATGGTATATCAATTCGCATTTGTCCACTAGAGAATCCGGAACAACCTCCTTCTACCGAGGACATAGATAATGTAGTGGCTTGTCTCGAACAACAGATAGTGAGTTTATTTTAAGCAGCATAGTTACTGTAATCATTCATTTTTTTTTTTAACTAATTGCTGGCATTTCCTTGATAGGAAATATTACAGGCAACAGTGGAACATAAAGCGACTTTCGTACGATTGGTGTCAGAAAATGACTCTTTGCATTTAGTGGAAATGCCAGGTTGGGCAGGTTTAGGTGGCGTACGATACGCTCCTCCCACTTGGATCCACGTTATGACCGATCAGGCGAAGGAGGAATTGAATAGATTAAACACACAATTGGTCGAAGCTTTGAGAAACACAGACGCGGCATTTTCTTTGGGAGAGGGAGCTGATGGCTTAGCTTGTGTGAGATTTGGAATGGTTACACAAGATACGGGTATATATTTCTAGTTTAGATTTGTTTTCTATTGACTTGGATCAGTGCTAAGCAGTGGCTAAAATAATCTTTACAGATGTAGCTGAATTACTCTCCCTAGTCCTACAAGTTGGTCAAGAAGTGGAAGCCAGCTCCAAATTATTAGACACTATATCAGAAGTGGTGAAAAGAGGTATCGAAGCTGCGCAGACAGACTTGGAGAGAGAAAATGCCGAGAAATTGTGGCAAGAAGGTATTCTTAGACATGTGCCTGTTGTTGGAACTTTCGTCAATTGGTGGAGTCCTCCTTCGAAGGAAACAGGAGTTCGTGGCCGCAGTTTAAACTTGCAAGCCGGTACATAATCGACGTGCTAACCGACATTCCTCTAAATTTATATCTAATAATATCGATTAATGATATATATCTTTTAAATATAGGTGTTGTCGAGAGTACAGAGAACATTTACAAGTATCATATGCAATTGCAACCGAATTCCACAGTGATTAATGGATCTGGTGCTAGAACTCCACCGCAGCCCCTTGTACAAACTCCAGTGGGCGCTGGGAGTCAAAGTCACAGTCGTTCGTCGAGTCATTCCAGCCTGCAGAGCGGTAAAAGTATTTCTGTGATCACAAATGCCACCTCTCATCCACAAGTGAAAGAGGAATCCGGCGAGGTGAAGTCGTAGTGAACAGTAAACGACACGGTTGATCGATAGAAAAAAATTCATTTGATTCAGTTCAGGTCCGCAAACTTGGCGGAGGAACGATGCTCTAGGTGAAACGATCGAGCATTTCCGGTAAAAGCTACCCTTTACAATTCGCAGAGCACAGTAAAAAAAAAAAAAAAAGAATTAGCATCCCAAAAGCGTACGTCGAAGATCTTGAATAAGACGACACAGGTAAAGAAGGCACGTCGTCCTATCTGTCGTTCTTTCCTCAATAAACTATTTTACGCTAACTTTTCTGTCATCTTACATCGACCGTATATATTTCTTTTACCACCTGTTTCTCTATTTCTTTCGTCAAAGATCTATTATAATTTTTGAAAACACGTGCATAATCTGTCGAATGTGGCTTGTGTACTTATTAGACTGATAACAAGTAATAATGTCGCTTTCACAATAAGTTCACATTAGGAACGTGAGTACTAACGATCTACCGTTTTAATTAAAATGATTCTCATAGCACAATAAATCGGAGATGCATTTCATTGCTTTCTCGATGCAACTTTGAACAAAGTTGATCTGTTGAACTTTTTAGTTAGTTCAAGAAGTATACTATATTATAAAATTGAATAAAACTAAACGATAGGTTAATTAAGTTTCCAGTGACAGTGTTTTACATCGACTTTATGTGCACATACGATATGAATAAATTTTTCAACCAGATTTCCGTTATACTTTTTCAGTTCTTACTATCCAAAAACTATGCTTCTTTATTAATCACGACGATCTAAGTGGATTTTTCTTTCCTCATAAAGCACAATGTATACTATGAACAAAGAGGATAGACATACGAATTCGCAATCGCTTCGAGTATTTAACGAAAAAAAAAAAAAAAAAAAAAAAAAAAGAGTATCGTTACGCGTACGTTGTAAAATTTGTTTTAAAAAGCTAAGCTTTTTAAGGATCCAACGAAACGCGTCTGAAAAAAAAAAGCAAAAAATCAGAACCATGTTCCGATGTTTAAATAATAACCAAAGAGACGTATAGATTTACATTCAAGCGATTCGAATTGTTGCTATGTAATATGTAATTCGCGGCAGGGTATGAAACTTGTCAAATTTAAGGAAAAACATTAAAAAAAAAAAAACGTTCGCATTACTATAGTACTCAATAAATTGTTGATAGATACATTGAATGAAAGGAAATTAAACTGTATGTATATTTATGTACCAAATTCTTGTAATAAAGTATTGCAATCGAATAAAGGAATGAAGAATATATCGAAGTTTTTTAGTGTCTTTTTGAAATCCTAGAATTTAAGTTTCTTACGAATGATAAACTGTTCTCTCTGAAAAAGATCAAATCGATTTAGCCGATTTCACTTGAAACTTTCAAGGTCATGAAATACGTTACAAGGTACGTAAACTGTAAAAAGTCCATACACGTCCGTACCTACGTAGTGAAGTATTATATGTATAGATGGCGTTCAAGATATAATTCATTGCATTTTTATTGAAAATTTTAACCCTTATTTCTAAGAGAACAGATCGATCCTACTATATATATTTCTATCTCATTTTTTCCGTTTTTTTTTCTTTTTTAATTCAAACGTAAAACACGTAAAAAATGTACATTAAACTTCTAGCTCAAGGTAAAATTTGACATACATATATTTTTTCGGTTATCTGTATTCTGTATTGATTAAGAAACTAAGAAGTTTATCTAAAATGAGTCGTATGTTTTTTATACAGACCGTAGTATAAGTACACAACCATGGATCTTATGTTTTTTATTTCTCTTTTCATAATATTCGTGTTACCATTACAATAGGAGGAATTAAGTCTGGAATATGGCAATTAGACGTAATTCGCAATGCACAAAAACGGTATCGATTAACGAGTTTTCGTTTTGCTCTCTTTTATATATGCCTCTCAAAGAATTCTCTTTACAATACACGCTTGAAAATGCTTGGTTTTCACGCGTACAAAAAACACCATAGAAATCTTAAACTTACGTAAAATCTCGATAGCCTCTGCACACTTTGTAAATAAATCTCGTTCGCACGCCGAGAGAGTAGAAACGCAAAAACGAAGAACAACACGCGTACCTATCCGCGAATCAACGTTTGAAGGCCTAAGAATTGTAGTTGAATTATTTTTTTATTGGTCGAACGAACGAACGCCTTCTTTATCGATGCACACTAAACTACCGTGTCAAAAATCTGTTTCCCACAAATGCGTACTTTGTATCTTGAACTGTACAGCGTATGTGATTTGATTGGTGCGATATCTTCGATGGATCGATTTCGTACTTGCAATATATATGTATAACTTGTAAAAAGATTATTGATTAAACATCACATTATTCGATCATATGTAAGAAAATCGGACTGATCTTACATCTTGTATTGTCTTACATATATAATATATAATCGTCGTTAAGTGTGTAAATAATTTCAAAATTTGTCGCAGTTTGGTCGTTAAAATCATACATACTGTACAGTTCATTATGAGAACTAAATATATCTAGTATAAAACCGAAGATGCACTGTTACAGCACGAAAAAAGTTTAGGTCTTCTGTGGTTGTTCGACGATGAGTAACGACAGTTTGCCGTTTAAGCTCGCGTAAAGCATAACTTTTCAAAATCTGTATTCCAATTGAACCAGAAGTTTAACGAAAGCTCGTTAAAATTGATTTTATTCTTTCTTTGAATTCGTTACTCGTCTAATTCGTCGAGATAATCTCATCGTTTAAATTTTATTTCGTGAAACAAGAACGCGCGCTTGTCAGCGATACCGACTGTCCGCTATATAAGCGCCACTTTTCGTGAATCAATCGTGAAGACAGTTTCGAAAAGTTAGCCTCGCGCAAATCGATACATCTCGTTCGATCATCTCGACACTTTTGATTTACTTTACCCTCTTCTTATCACCTAACCTTTTTATATTCTTAATTAAATTAAGTAAAAAGTTTCATAGGCCAGAACAACGCACCAATTCGAGAAGTATCATTACATCCTATAAATCGTACTATATTTCCACTATATATTAATTGTTCCTGAAAATAATTCTCTCTCGCTCCCTCTTTCTCTCTCTATCATGCATTCGTACACACACTCACACTCTCTCTCACACACACACACGCACACTCGCAAACGTATTTTCTCTCGTTATCTTTCACACGATATCAAAAATGATGCGAAAATTAAATGCAGTTGTACTCATCGAAAAAAGTGGTTCTCAACTTCATTTCGCACAGGCTCCTGCTCGATACAACGATACAAATTGACAAACTATTAGAATTAAAGTTTCGTCAACAATCGTCTAGACTACGCACTCGAATATTTAGAATTTTAATAATACTTCTATTCTTTCTGTGAAAATCATGGATCTTCCGTTCATTATTTTCTTCTTTCTTTCTTTGAGAGATTACGATATTTTTTGTGTCGGGCCGATTGTGCGATTATTTAAGCGTTAGAAAATCCATTTTCTTTTTTTCTGCGCAATGTGGCTTTTCCTTTTCTTTTGTGCCTCGAATTGTTAAAAATTTTCATTTAGTCTTTCGCAGACATTCTGTAAATCCAGAGAATACTGTATTGATCCCGTTTGCGCGTTTTATAACAGTCTTCAACGACGGAGACGAAAGTTCAAGGTTTTTCTTTCGACTGTCTCGCGTCGACCGCGTTTTCACAGTGTCCCTCCATATTATTCTTTCCCCCTCTCTTTCCTCCTTACATCTGATTAGTCTATTTAAACTTAAATACTCCATCGTCTCGTTACTTGAAACCTGTATAAATAATACTCAAATCTTGGGTACTGAGCGATAATATACACTGCTAGGGTGGAAACAATATGGTCGCACGATAAAGTAAAGAAAAAAAAAAGAAAAGAAACAGTAGCATTGTTAACAAAATAAATTCCAGTTACTTTTTATTAAGTAAATTACTTTATACTTCGCTTAAAACTAAACGAAAACAGAAAATTAAAAAAACAAAATAAAAAATAAAGAGAACGTATCTCGTTTCGAGTAAAGGACAGTTTGCAACGTAAAATATGAACCAATCATTGTTCACCCCTACCCTATCAGGAGAAACATAAGAAAAGGGACACTGAAGATCACAATAATAACGTCGACTCACATTTTACATCACGTACTCGAGATTAGGCGAGGTCACTTTAAACGCCTAAAAAAAAAACAGAAAAAAATTGTCACTCGAAATTTGAAATAAAGCAGTAAGTAGGCGAAGTACAAATTTCTCTCCTATGGAAACGTTCGAAAATATTGAGCCGTGTGGATCGAGAATTTGGCAAGAAAGTTCGTCGTATGCAACAGCCGGACAATGTCGAACGTGTACGAAAAGAAAAACCTTTGTTTTTTACTGACTAGGATGTGTTTCAACCCCCTTCGATAAATTCCAAGGAAACGAAAGCTCACACTCTCTCTCTCCCTTTCTCTCGCCGATATTCGTTTCCGATATATCTCGTTCTTCGATTCGATCTTAAGATTATTAATCAATTAACGGCTAGATCTATGTGTCGCTATAATTCTATGCGCTATGATCGCTCCTTGTTTTTTTTTCTCATTTTAATAAATATTACAACTATGTACAATGGATCAAACGTGTTTTTATACCTAATCATGCTTCTTCTACCTACACCGTTTCCATGCTCGTCGCGAACAATCAACGTAAAAATCATACACTCCTTATTCTTCTTCTTCTTATTCTTTTATTTCCTCTAAATTCTTTCGATAATATCGTAAAAAAGAAAACGTAAACGAATATAACAAAATGTTCGTTTCGAAAATGACGGTTCTTCTTTCCAGGAAGATTAACGTCCATTTTACTCTTTTTCTCTCTCTCTTTCTCCTCTCTCCTCTTTCTCTCTCTTCATAAACGAAGAAACGTTTGAGAAACGAAAACGGTAGAGGAGAACGATATTATCTCTGTGTAAAATTTTTAACACCTAAATTCAAGTTATATCACACGTACACCTTCTTACTTCTTTTACTTGCGCTTTGTTTCTCTCCATTCTCTATTCTCCCCTTTCTCACATTTACTCGACAACCTTACACCTATTATATTACTGCCTATTTACAACATATTTTCTCGGTGAATAGGATGCGGAATATAAAGCCGTCCGCCGGTTCGTTGCAGATATCTTCATTGATCGCGAATGATCTCGTTCGGGATCCCACTTTCTATGGGATCGCCGTTACAAGGAAGACTTTGCGCTCCGCAAATAATTCAATCTCGATTTTATCGTTACTCTTTTTTTCCTTTTTCTAATTCGGTCGAAAAACACCGATATTACGAAAACTTCGTTACGGTCGATGAAAATACCATAATATCGTGGAATGATAATTTTTGACGGGGATGACAAACAATAGAAATTTTTTCTGCTATAATTTAATAGCACAATTTTTGCAAATAAATGGAAAAATTTATCTAGATAAACATCCGTCAATTGTTTTTTTTTTTTTTTTTTTCAAATTTTATCATTTCAATATTTTCCCCGATCAATAAATTGCCTCTTTAATTTCGATGCTATTCTCATCGACCTATTTCCTTTGAGAATTCCATTGGAAACAGACTGATCCAATCAGCGTTTCGAACTCGAAGGATACATTCTCAAAATGCATTCTGGATAATCGATATCGATATATCAGAAGATTCTAGAATGTTTGTTTCATATAAAAAATGAGAAAAGACCTGACGTACACAACGCTTGTGCTTTTTTTTTTTCATCGTGTTTGTACTTAAAAACGTATGCTCGCCTGAGTATTGGCAGAATTATTCTCTTCTTCTTCCTCTTCTTCTATTTTTTTTTTTCTTCTTTTGTTAGTCCGTTCTTTTTAGTCGATTATTGTTATTACTCTCGTTTCGTTTCTCGTCGTGGTGTACTCACGTAAACGAACTTTAAATATTAACGTTGATAAATATACATATATTTATATATATATATATTCATATCACTCGTTCCGTATTCCGTGCGGTAACTTCCTTATATCAATCGTGTATATCTTTCGCAAACGTGTAAAGTGTGTATACATACTGAAATGCTTCACCGACAAAAATCAATGATAAATTCGTTTCGCGTGTTCATCGATAAAAAGTATAAAAAAAAGAGTATATATAAAAGTCGTGTCGTGGTATATCGTTTGCGTTCTGGTATATAATCGCCGTATTAATTCGTGTAAAAGTTGTTCAAAAATTCCACCTCTACGAATCGGTATGATATTTATCAATTTTTAAAATAACAACGCAATTAAAATATCAAGGGAACAAGATGACACTTTGCGTAGGTAGTTAGGAATTAGCAAAACTTGGCTTGGAAAGATTGCGAAAGAGAAAGTAGTAGGCCACGAGAACAAGTGAAAATTAACTATGTTACAAGATTTAAACGTAAGGTAAAAATTTGATGAATTTTTACACGCCTTCAAAGATGGCCGATAAATGATGTCTCCTCTGTGTTTTCTTCGTAGGCGATTTATACACGTTAATTCGTAATGTGTATAACTTGTGCTTTTACACTTTGTGTTTTGTCAATGAAAATGAACTATTAACAAGCAATAAATACGACAAATGACGATCCCTCTCGTAACTTGCTAGCTCGCGTAAAGTATCATTCGCTTCGTTTCGATCGAGAAGCGACGATGATCATTTACAAAAGTAAACGCTAACGTAGAATGACAATGATCAACTGTACATGATATACAAGTACAAAACTTCGGGACATACAAGGCCATCAAGGCCTAATGAATGTTCAGCTTTGGACAAGTAAACGACAAGAAGAAAGGTCGTCTTCGCAGAGAAAAATTTCATATATTAGCATTAAATCTAAATGTACCTCGATTACCAATGTAAACGAATCCCATTTACCCTTTCCCCCAACGCTCTACGCGATTTCAACGCGAATTTCTACAACGCGATGTATATCGCTCTTCTTCTTGTGAACTCTTCGATTCCAAGACTTTTTTTGCCCCCGTTTCTTCTTACTCACATTACTCGCCGACCTTTTCCATCAGATCTCGCCACATCTATCTTTCCAATAACAACTTCTCGTTATGACGTCCTTTTTTCCATTGTAGAATTCATGAGATACGTTAAATGTGCAACACGTCTGATATCCTGTTTAATTTTATAAAAGATGTATGCTTCTTTCTCTTCCTCCTCTTTCTTCGCTGTTTTTTCGATTCTCAAAAAATTCCAAATACACTTGTGCATCGAAGCATAGGTGAATACCCTTATCTTCATAAATCTCTCCGTCGATTATACTCGTGGAACGATGATGACTCTTTTTTTTTATGAAATCCTTACGTGTTAAACGTATATTATAAACGTTACTTCGCATAATGTCGAAGTTCTTATCAAAAGTTACCAAACGATTGAGCCATGTTTTTTCTTCTCTTCGAGAGTATGTACTTTATAAAACAAGAATGCATATTAAAATATGCATGTTGTTATTTAAATAGTTAAAAAATGTAGAACGCTTCGAAAAAGAGTCCCTTGAGAACAATGATATATTGTATATTGTGTTTTTTTTCTTCATGATTCCTCGGTAGAAAGTATTACAGCGAATGTTCTTTCTTCGGAGGTGTTTCAAAGATTCTTCGATAGATGGCAGTTTTGCATGGGTTCGGTGGTGTATTGTTCGATCTTACAGCTCCGTCACGGCGTACAAATTGGGATCGCTACCCTGTACTTGACTCAACGTTGCCACCGTTGTCTTATTTTCTTGCCTCGATTGTGCTCGATTATACGTCCCGTACATGTTTGGTACGGCGTTGTTCTGTGTGGTGCCGTTAAACTGATTCCTGGTGAAATTTCGGTCTAACGTACGCACCTGATCTTGCATCTGGTCCTGAATACGAATGTTCGGCGCCTTGTTTCGTACCAGGGACCGAAAATGATTCATGTTTGTTTGCGAGCGTGATTCGAATTCCCAAGTGGGTTGACTGCTGGGATTCGGTGGCAACGGACGACTTTGATTCCAAGCCGGAGTCGGTCCTCTCTTCAGATTCGCTAGATTTTTCGGGTCTAGAGTCTGTGTCTTGCGGGAATCCTGGAAAGTGGCCAGATGAGCAGGTCCATGAGAATTGTGAGACAGGGTACCGGTGAAGGATGCCACGCTTGGTGTCCAAGGTGGTTCTCTACCTACAATTTAAATAAAAATTATTTTATTAATTTTCGAATGTAACAAATTTCGAATTTGAATTTTAAATATCTTCGAATTTATTCAGAGATTAAGATGAAAATTACCGGGCCCTGCGGGGGCGTGCCCTCAGTAAAAATCGCTGGACTCAAGGGTCTTGCATTGTTTGCTCAGAGTCGCGTACTGGCCAGGTTGATCTCCGAGCCCAGAACGGTGTTCAGCTCGTCCACCTGTCGACTGCTGATTATGCTGAGACGATTTGTGATCCCCGCCTCCTCCGCTCCCGTTAATACCCCCACCTCTGTAAATGGGAAATCGAAACGAACAAAGTTGCAGCATTATCTTTCTCTCGGACGGTTCTCTGATTTCTATATTCCTATCGAAGAAACTCTGAGTCTCATCAAGAACAATCTAAACATGAAAACGCTATGGAAAACGAAAACACGCACAAAAGCGTTACTATCTCTAATATTGTTTCCATAGACAGAAAAAAGGAAAAAAACGATTCATTCTTCTTTTTATCTGCTTTGAACATCGATCACAAATAGTAGTAAATTGAAAAATTTGAAGAAGTATATGTATGTATATATCTATGAGTATTATAAGAAAAAATCGAATTCATCAGGATGCTGTAAAAACACCAAAGAGAAAACGAAACGACTGTACAGTTATTGTCGTGAGAAATAATCGGTCATCAATCGTGACTAACTTGCCTGCAAGTCTATAAAACGATTTTAATCGCTTTCTATTCAATGTAAAAGATCAATAACTGTACTGCGATGTTTGCGTTATTGCCACCAGAGTGTTGTATACAATTAAAGCGACATTCAAACCTAACACAGTATCTATTGACATTGAACAAGTCACATTGTAAATTGACAAACTGAATCGGTCAACACACTGGTAATAAATGGAGAAATCAACACATCTCATAAAAGTCGAATAAAAAATACATCGTCTATGTATAAAGCGAACGATCAATATAAAGATTTGATGTAACTGTATATATGCTACAACATGAGAGAAGCTTATTAATTTCATAAATCATAATTCGAAACGATTAAGATTCTCACATCAAGTCTTCAATTAGTCGGGAGTTCTAAAAAGGAATCCTCATTTCATCTTCCATTGATAGATTTCAATCAACGACAATTTAGCAATTTCACAAAACATTCCTCGTAGAATTAAAAATCCCTTTTCAAACTACACCGTAAAATTAGTTTGAGAAACTGTCCCAGCTTAACGCAGCTGTTCAACGTCTAACCTTTATCGTTATCGAATGCTACTATCTTATCACTTCATAATTCAACAAAACAGAAAGCAAGTTCAATATTCTGGTATCACGAATTGGTCCACTTACAAGCTCAATTATAGTTTTCAGGTTAACTTCAAATTACATCTTTAACTTTCACATCAGTGGTTTCCCATTGAAACTGAACGTTCCAACGTCCGTTTGAATTTTCATACGATAAAGACAGGACGTTATGCTAATAAATGAAACCGAATAAAATCTCATGCACAAACTTTAGCATGCTCTCGTGCAGCTGACGTGCTCGAGCAGTCGCAGTAGCGTAGGACGGCGGGGGCGGCGTTAGCAAGAGAGGCTGCTTAATGGTATTTTGAGTGCCATGAGCATTCGGATAAAATACAGAAGGGGCTGTAGGCGGGTACGACCCTTGGCCTCGAAGGGTCCGCGCTGCTATCGCCTGTGAAGCTGCCGATGGCGGTAGGTACGGGTCCTGCTCGTCGACTTGATGGTAATCTCTTCTAGAACAAAGTCCTCGTTAATCATACTCCGCTCGTTACATATACTGCTGACGCGTTCAATCCAGCACACTCACCGCTTTCGAATATAGATCCAAGTGTGAGAGTCCACCCAGACTAACACGGTGAAGAACAGACCCGCGGCTAGGCTCGCCAACAGCATGAAGGTTAATCCGTACCTGAAGAAATTTTAAGGTTAAGCACCTTCCTAATTGCGTCTCTCTTAAAATTAACGAGGGTGTTTTAATCTTTTCGAGTTAAATTACATTTCTTAAGTACAGAGTGTTATAAATTACGAGTAGAAAGTTAATAGATTAACTATTAATACATTTTGCGCTGGTCACGTAGAAGTATGTCTTTTTGTGTGCTTTTATTACAATAGTTTTGTGATGTTTTCAGTCGCTAGTTCAATAGCATAATGTCGTGTAATCGTAGCTTAACATGTTATACGCTAACATCTTCAAGGACGATTTTTTCAAAGTTCACAAATATTGGAATGTTAAAAAAATAAATAAATAAGTGTTGCTGAAGAGAGTACATTTTCAGTTCGGCGTAGTTGTAAATTGAAATACAAGAATTTCCGCTGGCGCGACAGTTTAGAAAGTTTCGTACAGGTGGCGGATGCAGCGCGAAATGTGTTAACTTGCAAACTAAGCGAAACATTAAGATCGGAGGATTTACTCACAGTCCTAAATGGCACAAACTCTTCGCAGCATGAACGTATTGTTTATGAAGCGGTTTACAATCAAGCAACGTGGCCAATCCCGACATCAATTTGTTCACAGTGTTCACGTCCATCGAGAGACTGTTCAGCTTCGGCTGTAGCTGTTGCTTTTGGAACAATTCGAGCGCCAACCTCGTCACAGTGTTTAGATTCTCTCTCATATCGCTAACTGCAGTCTGACCATCGCGCAATCGCTGAGTGAACGAGTTTATACGTGTGTTCTCGCAATGCGTGTAGTACGAAAGAACTTCAGAGGTTAGCGTGGATGGTACTGCTCTGGTCAGGTAGCCATCAGGAGACACGCAGAGATCACCTAAAGCCACTGAAGTAGCGAGATACAGCGAGGCCATCAGCCAGGAGACAATCACAGCGAACAAACCGAACACAGAGAATCTGTAACGAGAATTTTAAGGTTACTTATTATACATTGGAAAAAATAGTCTCGTGCAATTTGGTGTCTCGTCTAAATTCAAATGAGATACGGAAAACATTTTAGGTGCAATTTTTGAATGGTATCAAAGGACGAACACGTTGCAAAGAATATTCTGTCTCAAGGTCATTTATCCCCGAGTTTTCAAGGTCATTGATGTTTTTTTACATATAAATGCATATTTTTCTCTCTTGAAATGTCTTTGACTCACAAAATTGAACATTTTTACACCTTTAGATGGCGATCACACTTTTTTCACCCTACGAAGTTCATTTTTCTTTCGTTTCACCTCAACGAACCTAACTATTTTTTAAATTCACCGATATCTCGTCCAAAGATAATCATCATCACTCTTCCTTTCGTACAGGAAAGAGGGTTACAAAAACGTGGTAATTTAAGAGAGTAGGATCCACCAGTTGGGCGACAGGTCCCATTTCGCATGGTTCCTTTCTTTTTTCTTTTCGTTACCAGAGAGTACGAAAGAAAGAAGGAAATCACGTACGTTATGAGAACGCATCTGGAATGTCGCGCCACACCGACGACCAGCACCACACAGAGAACAAGGAGGGCGCTGAGAACGGCCATGGTGACCGGCCACCTTAATTGCTCTATCTTCTCTCCCATGCCAATCGCGCCAGCAAGGCTGATACCGCTCAGTGGTTTTCGAATTTCGAAACTCTGGTTCACGGCTGTGCTCGTGTTCTGCTTCATGTTCTGCATCGCGATCAACAACTGATCGAGCATGGTTTTATTGCTGACCGGATCGTCGAATTCGTCCCTCAAAGCGGTCAATTGTGGTTGCACCTTACCCTTCAGTGTCGCCTCGATGGTGTCAGTCTAGAAAAAAGGAAAAAGGAGATTTCTCTTGTGTGAATCGAGCTACCAAAACTGATATTCGTATATCAAATCGTTTCGTAATCAGTTCAACGAAATATTAACAACATTCTGTGTTTTTCAGTCGTTTCAATTTTAAGGTTAGGTTAAGTTAGGTTAAGTTAAATTCCTCTTGTGTGAATCAAGCTACCAAAACTGATATTCGTATATAGAATTGTTCAATAATCAGTTGAGCGAAATATTAGGAATATTTTGTGTTTTTCAGTCGTTTCAATTTTAAGGTTAAGTTATGTCAGATTAGGTTCGAGCACAGACAAAAGTTTGATAAAAAAAAATTTCAACAACAACAGAATAATCTAAGGTTATCGTGTTAGGTGGTTCACCGTGTGCAATATTTTGATTATTCCTTATTTACCGCTGCGACAGCTGAGGCTAACATACGTAGCAATTTAAAAATCATTAGGGGTTAAGTATCACGTGACCGGACTGCAGTGAAAGTAATTTTGGAACCTTAATCTAACCTCGATGTTCGTGCAACTGTAATTCTAGCTGAAAAAATGTTAGAAGAAAATTTCATTTCCGCTTTACTCGTTATTTACCAAGCTTGAACTTTTTTTTTTAAATATTCCTAACCTCAAATGCTTCCTTTTTACTCAGAGTTCAACTTACAGAGCGTACGTGAGTGGAGCTCGGTTTCGGAGCTTCTCAAATGCGGAATTAATCTTGTCTAAACGGCATTCGGTAAAATTAAGCCGTCAGATAAGGATCTTTAATTAAAAAAATGGAATTTTCTTGGACACCGGGAAATCGGATTATTTATCACCAGATGGATATCTCTATCTCTCTCTTCTTTCAGGTTTATTTCCATTACGGTTGTCCGCAAACTCCTCGCTATTCTTGACCCAAATTAGCGGGTTCGAGCCAAGGCACGTTTAAACGCAGGAAAAAAAAAATCTGAAACTAGACCGTGAACTAATTACGAGCAGGTTGCAGCTCTACTTTTCAACGATTAAAGAGTGTAAACACGAATGTACGAACGAACGTGTAGCAATAAGGAAACTGTAGCGGCTCGAAGTGTCCCGCTCCGAGGAGCGAGTAACGAAGATGAACAGCAGGAAGTTATACGGGCATTAAAGTCGCAGATTCGAAATAATTAGATGGAAGATTAGACGAATGATTTCATTGGCTAATAAATTATTTACCACTTTAGAAAGTCTAGATTACGGTTGCTTGACTTTTTCTTGTCCCGTTGCTGCCTATTCATTTTCCAACGATCCCATTATTCAATGCTACTTTCAAGATGGCCAACTTAACGAACCTTTTTATCTCTTATCTTAATACTTCGGTGTTAATAACATTTTCAATGCTTAATAGTGTACAGGGTAAAAACACGATATACCGGGTGTTCGAAATAGTTTCGACCAAACTTCAGGAGCATGCAGTACTTACGAAAACAAACAAAAATGTCTGAATAAACATGGGTTTAAAAAACATCAGTTTCAGAGTTACAAGATGTTTTCATTAGTGACATATTACCTCTATCTGTGTTAGTATTATGTCTATTTTACTGGACTCTGTAATAACAGATAAGTTGCAACGACTCGTTCGATAGGTTTTTAATAGACACCCAGTAGAGTCTGTTACTCTGTCACAGGCTCATAACTGAAACGTCCTGTAACTCCGAAAATAATCATTTCTGCACCCATGTTTATTCAGACTTTTTTCTTCGTTTCAACGAGCACTACACGCCCCTCGAATTTGGTCGCAAACATTTTCGACACCCGGTATGCAATACGACAAAAATTGCACAGTTAACTGAAATTGGATTTCACCTACCAGAACTGTTTTCTCAAACAAATAAATATCAAAAAGAATATACAGGGTGTCAGAGTGTATCAGTGGCCTTGACATGAGCTACACTACATGCCATTTAAAAAATGAAGATGACCTTGACTCTTCATTTAAAAAAAAAAACTTTTTGATGAACTTTTTTTTTTAAACACTTTCGGCAGATCACCGGAGGCGCTTGAAAAATCACAGCAACACACACTCTGGGACACACTCTGTACACGTGGAATGTATACGGAAAATTTCAGACAAGTCCGTAAATTGGTCGAAAAATAAGGAGAGAACAGAGATCTCAAAGCGTAACTAATTAGAGAGGTTCGAGGTGAGGAACGTTGGAAGGAGAAGAGATATAGGAACGGGCCAGATGGACGTGCATATAACTCTTGTGCAGTACCAACCTGATTCCTTATACCCATGAGAATACCATCGACGTTCTTCGCGGCGGCCACCAATTGCACCAGACCGTTGTGCACGTCGTCGTTACCGTAGAGGCCGACGGCAACAGCTCCGCTGCAGAGCAGCGCGAGGATGGCCAGCGAACACTTCAGCAGGGTTATCGACCTCCTGGGGCGCGGCTTCCGGTCGCAGCATCTCGTTACCAGGTAAACCAGGAGCACCAGCAACGTTAGGATTAACCAGGCTGCAGGTATACTGCCAAGTATCCCAAGGCTCTGTTAATTAAAGTTAAACGTTCATTTATCAGCGTGCATCTTCAAAAACGAATTCTTTTTCATCCTGGTCACACACACACACCCCTCGCGCGCCACCTTTCTTCTTATCTCAATCTCTACCTCCTCTAATCTTCTCCTTCGGTTTTTCCCCCACCCCTCTTTCTAACGCTGCGCTCGCGCTCGCGCGCTATACACTTACCTTTTTCTTTTTCTTCTTCTTCCTTTTTATCATCTTAGCAATTAACGTTTCGAGAAGAGCACGCATCGTTTCTTTCCCACCATCGACTTATCCGAGGAAGTCTCGAGACTTAATTAAATCTAAAATCATCATCTTTACTCCCTTATATCTCACTTTTCTCCTTCTTTTCTATCTAGCTACGCACGCTAATGGCCGCTATGGATCAACACACAAGCTTCGACGAACTTTCTAATTAATGCCTATATATACATATATTCGCGGGCTGTCGTTCAAAACGCGACGACGTCTTCTCGTTGCTGGTACCGTTAATTAACGTTAAAACGTCCGACTTTCGACCGGACAAAAATTCCGAAAGTTACCCCTTCGTAGAGGAGAGTTTGTTACGTAGAATGTTGGAGAAAGGAGAGACGAAGGATGAGAGCAGAAAGTGTAAAAGAGAAAAGGAAAGAGAGGTAGAAAATGTAGGAACGAACGAGTATTTCCAGTAACTCTACTAGTCCTAGTCTTAACGTTCTTAATTTCCTCTGGCTCGATAACGCGAACATTGAACCGAATCGTGCTCGATCGTCGACGAATGCGTCTTTGCTAATCGGACCACCGCACCGGTTACGCTCGATCGAAGCATATAATTAGCGAGCAGCGTCCAAGTGGAGAGGATGGATCCGCGCCACTCGCCTCGCTTCTACGTCTATCTCGTACGCGCTAATTAACTGCCACAACAAGGATGTCGAAGGTGATAGGAGATCCGTGTCTAGCGGAGATTGTCGCCCCGTGCGCCTTAACTCTGACTCACATACGAGTGAATCATAGACGCGTCAGCCTGCTCCAGAATGCTCCTTGTTGTGTTCGGGAAGGTACAGTCGAAGGAAGAAATATTAGGAGCCACCGAGAAGCCGAAATGATTGAAATTCTTCGCTTAGTGCTCAACTCTTCATAAAGAAGAAAATATTTGATAAATTTAATTTGCTGGAGTTAGTCACATTGACACGTTCGCTGCCGTCGTCGAAGCATTGTCGACGCATTGTCGACGACCATCGAGATAATTTTGGAGGAACTTTATTCTATAAACTCGTCTTAATCATTTTTTCTAAGTTTCAATTCCAGTGAAAATTATTTCGAGGTTGGTTATAAGTGAGACACCCTGTGTATGCTTGGACATGTATAGTTTGATGCTTAACTGATCTTGTGAGTTCGCTATATTTCTTCCTCCGACTGTACCCCGTAGACATATCTCTATTTTTCTCTCTAATTCGAATAATTGAGGATAATATAGAAAACGAAGATGAAAGATATTTTCTCTATTATCTTTGCTACTGTACAGTAGTTGATAATTGTCTTTAGGTAGTCTTCCTTATCAGTAGACTGCGAATTTTTATGCAAATTCATATTTTTATGAGTGTAATTAAAAAATTAGAAGTTAGATAGGCAATTATTTTATTCACTAAATATTATAACGAATACTACATATTATTTATATATTTTTACTTATTATATGTGCATTCTGTATATTTTTACGCCTTCAAATTTTCCACAAATACATAAAAATCCGCAGTCTACTTATAATACTTCTTGCACAAATCTTGGCAGTTTTACTTTTCACAATATCCATTGATAATCATCTATAATATGTTTTGCTACAATTTAAGTATCGTTACGTATTCAGAAACGTTCATTTCTCCCTGCTCCCTATTAATCAATCTTTTTACAATCTTAATTCCCGCTTGAATAGAAAATCCAGCAGCCACGCAGAGCGATATAATAGAGCGAAACCGATCGTGAATCAAGAAGAACAATGGCCGCGAAGCGTCAAAATGGCTAAATACAGCGCTGGTGGTGGGGGGTTGACTCACTGTTCAATGGCCTTGAGCGGCCAATTGATTTCGGTCCGGCTATAGCGTGGCCGCGGAACGACAAAGACAGACCGTATCTCGTCATTATCATTCGCGTAATTACTTCTATCCGCGTTATTCCATTAAACGTTCATTTCGAGGGAACTCTCTGGCCTTGCGGCTCAAGTGGATTACCCCGCGTCCAGTATCGAAAGCACACCATTGCAGATTCCGTTTCTGCCAAGCGAACACTTGATTCCCGGTTTCAAACGTTCCCGGGCACGACTTCGTCTCGCGACTCGCGGAAAATTTGATTTTTCTGTCGTGTTACGCAAAGGCCTGCATACAGCCGCGGGGTCAATCACCCTGATAGCTCGCGTGCCACCCCGTGGAACCCCCCCGCTAAATCGACCCGTGTATGTACATATTGCATTCATTATTTACGCGACATCGATAAACTTCACCTTTAATCTCACCAGACCTGTGATTTCGCGAAATTTCATTCCACCGTGTACCTCGAAGGTGCGACCATTACATCGAATTACACGAATTTTTTCCACGTTCCTTGATTTTCTTCCCGCTGACTCGATATTCAAATTTAAATTTCGCGCCATTACCCGTGCGCGAATTTTCGAAGGTGAAACAGTATTAAAAATCTGGAGTATCTCGTTTCGTGTGATTTTATTTCACTGGAAAAAATCGAGAGAATTTTTAATCGTTTCATAGAATCGAGAGTATTTTAAAAGTAGCGGACATCGAAAACGAGGATGATATATATACATATATAGCCACGCGTTCGTTTCGAATATTCTGAACAATGCTTTCGTAAAATAATTGCTCCAGCTGAAATGTAACAAAGCACCAGCTCGAGTACAATAGTTTTCGTAATTCGTATCTGGGACACATATAGCTTCTACTACGTTCCCTCCATTTTCTCCACATTTCTAAATGAAACTCATCGAATATGTATTTTCGTTCTACCTGGCGCGGAAGAAAAAAGGAAAAAATCGAATCCAATTTTAGAAAGTCGTAAGAACGTTCGATGATTACACACGTTCGATCGAAACAGCTGCACCGGAGAACTGTTGGACCAAGTTAACCCGTGCGACGTATATATACTCGAGAGGAGAAGTAGAAACGTGTCCCCGAGTGTTGCAGCCGCCGGAAAACGGAAGTCATCGTAAGTGCACGATCGTAGACAGGGAGATATCTGTTTCTCACTTTTGTCGAGGGGAACTTCGTCGACAGTTTGAAGCAGTTCGAAGATGAATGAAACAGGGACACCGAGAGGAGAGAGCACACCCGCGTGAATTTATGGAAAATCTTTCTTCCCGTGGCGCGCGCATTTTCCATCCGACGACGGATACGTTTTTCTTTCCAACAAACTTCGTCGAACAGAACCTCGAAAAGTTCACCGAAAGAATCGAACTCCCGCTCGCGCTCGGTTTTCTTAGGGTAATGCAATTTGTTCGCTCGAGAAGAGAGAAAAAATTGAGGGAAAGAATTTTTCTCGGGATAACCTACGAGAGAGAGAGAAACCTTTATTTTTCGTAAATTATAGAACACCCGGTACGTGGATGTTCGTAAGCCAGTGAAAAAGTTCGGATTATGAGACACCTCGTATATCTGCGTTCGAAAGCCTGTAAAATATTCATATTCATGAATGATGGAACACCCGGTATATAGAGAGAATTCGAAAGCACCGAAAGTATCACGGTTATACAGAGATGTATTATGGGTAGGCAGTGAGTCAAGGGAAGGATAAAAGGGGGTCAGAATGGATGTTTAATTATTCTCGTTAGAAGCTAAATAGTCTGAGAAGACAGGGTAAAGAGTGACCGAAATTCGAGGCCTGAATCGTGTCTAGACAGGAATTCTCTGTTTACGGAACACGCGGTGAAGACGGTCGTTGCACCTACTGCGACGCAAGCTCTGGAATAAAGAGAAAGGTAGGGAGGCAGAGAAAAAGAGAGAAAGAGGGACTCAAACTTCATGGGACTCGCGTGTCTAGGGGGGTAGGCATGTAAAATCGCAAATGGATTCTCTTTCGAGGCTCGCGAACCTCTGAAAGAATAAATACGAGCTCACGGCGCCCTCTCTTAGCGTCGTTCAGAAAACGCGCCACTTCTTTTGTCCCGCTCGAACACTCGACTCTTCTTATCTTATGCTGGTTGAAAACTCTGGCCGAATTTTCGTAGAAAATACGGAAGGAGCGTTGCTGCTGTTGCTGCTGTTTTGGACACATGTGCTGTCGTTTCGTTTGTTTCGTCTCTCGCTTGCTAACCGTAACGTGCGTCGCTTTTGCACTTTCCTCGACGTTTACACCATTAGCCCACATTCGCGGTGATGTTTCGAATGCACTTATTTCAGTGGTTGGTGGAGGCAAACAGAAACGAAAGCCTGTCGTGAACAATGTTCGGTGGAATTAGCTGGAACGTTCGTTATAAATCGGCTTTAATCAGAAAACCCCGCCGCGTTTGTGCTAGATTAAACACGCTCTTTGTAGTACCGGGGGAGAGACTTATCTCGTTGAGGAAGCAATCACAGTTCCATTTATTCTCGAGGATGTTTGAAAAATTTGTTTACTGGTTGAAACGATGCTTTAAATTAGCTTTTAGCTTTTATCGTGTACAGTATGTATGTATGTACATGTGTAAATTCGTAAATAATGCGCATACATTTAATAAGTGTATTCTGTACATCCATTAAACTGTGTAATTTGTTTTGTATATTGTATAAGCTCTATGGTTATTAATTCTTTGGAATCGTATTATGCAGAGAATGAATTTTCATTAAGAGGAAATAATTAAAGGTCGGAAATTGCGATGAAATTTTTTCATCGTAGAGAATTTCACCGAAAATCTGTAATGTTCTCACCCTGTATTATCGGCATAGAGTAAACATGATATAGAACGTGTGTATCGCGTAACAAATGGCCGTTTATTTGTACGGTTGCATAAGTATTTGAACGAAAGTGTCTATCATTTTCACGGGACAAGAACAAAATGTTTCGTCACAACGAGATTGACGTTCGTGAAAATAATTACGAAGCCTTTCACGGTTAATCTCGATCGATGGTACCCCTATTTGCACATACATTAGCTTAAACCTCTACGGTATGGTAATTCTTTAAATTGCAACGAGGGTAATTAAGTCGTGTCATATTACCTGCTTGTTATGCTAATCTGAAAATAGAATGGACGAGAGGAGGGTTACACCAGCAGCCAGGGTCGTTGTACCCGGGCTTTTCTCCGATTTCTTTCAGGGAGTTTGTACGTGAGATACCTTTGGAACAAAAATCCTCTTAACTAAAGTGCAGCGCCCTCCTTTAGGGCAGTCACGCACTTGCATCATCTCAGAGGTCATTGTTTTTTACTCGAACAGTAAGTGTTTCCCTTTAAACATTATGGAAATTACCTGTTTAGCGTGGCAAGACACGTTACAATAAAATTTACATAATGACAGGAAAATACATAGTTACAAAACCTAGACAATTTTCAAAAATTTCAAGAAACACTTATTGTTCTTTATTGCGCGTCCATGTTATGAAACTCGTAGAGAGGAAGACAGAAAATGGCAGAGGTAGATGGGGTTGAGAGAGAGATCGTTAATGAATAGTCGAATCGGAGGTTAGAAAACAAACGACCAAAGATACGACAAAACGCCATCTCACGATTTAATTACCCGCCGGTGCCGTTGCAGCGGGCGCGTCGTGAAATATTTTCAAGCAGCAGAAACAATAGCTGGGGACCCAATTACCGGAGCTCGTGTTGCGTCGAGGGTGCTCAGACAGGCGTTTCCTCAAGGCTCCTCCTTCGCCGGCAACCTACCCTACCGACGCATGCGAGAGAAACGTGTGCACGCCAGCCAAGTTTCACACGCTCTCGACGTCACCGATATACGAGTTCGACCAAAGAGCAACGACATTCACGAGCATTTACTCCCCTCTCTCTCTTACTGGTCCTTTTTCGACTGTGGTTCGTTCGATCGGTAAATGGTTTCAGTCGATAATAGTTCAATTTAAAAATATTCAAAGATATCCTACCAATGGAAAGTAAACGTGGAATATCGATATTAACCTCGTTAGAAGTATAAAGCAATTCGATCTATTTCGTTTGAAATAACGCATAAAGCGGTACGTAAATGGAGATTATAAGGGAACAGAAGGAAAAAGTTAAACAGAGCGAAAAGAAAGGGAAAAACGAAATATCCACCGGCCTGACTGAAGCAGAAAAAGCGGCAATGATAGAGTGGAGCAGAGTGGGGGGTGGAAGGGGGACTAAGGCAGAGTGACAGACAAAAGAGGAGGACGAAGAAAAAGTGGATAAGAGGAACGACTGCGCAAGGGAAACCGTTTTCTCTAAAGTGATTGAAAGCACACACGGACAAGAAATATGAATGATGAGAAACTAGAACAGGAAACAGGAAGTGTGTTCTGCACGGGATAATGAAAGTGTAAGCCGCGCAATCGGTATCGATATGAACGTGTGCTCGTTAACCGGGAAATGCGCGCCATTTTTGCGAATACCACCGAACTCATTTCGCGTTCTCGTTTCGTTCAACTTTTTCTCCAACAATTTTATCCCTTTAAATGAAACTGCAAAATTTAAAAAAAATCAAAAAAAAAAGAAATGACACATTAAAGTTTATATTTATACACGCTATTAACAACGGTGCACGTTTAAACTTCAACTGCTTCATGAAAATATCGAAACTGGCATAAAAAGTTTGACCCAAATCGAAATAAAATTTCCGGAGAGAAGTTACGAAAATAAAATAAAAAAAAATTCCACGCTGCATCCGTGAGCATCCGATGGTACGATACACATTAACCTTCTCAAAACACATGCTATCCCTCCCTCCTCCCCCTCTCTTCATCTTTCGTCGCTCTGCACCTGCCGGAACGATAATTGGGGGAAGAACCGCGTTCGAGTCGTCTTATGCGAAAAAAGAAGCAATACCAGCCGGGCAGGCACCGCCGCCTTTCTCAGAACGTCTCGAGAACGAACGACAATCGAATTGCTCGAGAGCAACGAGAGATATCCGTCTCGATTCCGTAGCAATAAGTTGCCGTGCTCTCGACATCTGCAACGAAAGACGTTGCGCGAGGCGATCGTGCTTCTTGTCGAGAGCTACGTGAAGCACGATGCCAGTAGAGTGGGGGGACGTCGGGCAGCTGGTGGGGGGTGGGGAATACCATGCTCACAGCGATGGGGAGAGGCTCGTATCGAAATGTGAAATATCGATATTGTTCAGCTATACGTTCGGTAACCTTTATTGAAATAAAACCATGGGAATATCGGCATAGTATTTCATCGATTGTATATATATTTATCTCTATATATCGAGAAATATTATTGTACTATAATTGATCGATGTTTCAACGCAACGTAGGTTTTAACTTTCCCATTTAATTCTTTCCTTCGGTGTTTTTATACTTTTTAGCGATGTGAAAAGGTACAGATCTTTCACTTTCGTACATTCTGGGAATTATAATATTTTAAATACTATAAAACAGCAATGTATAGTGTTTCTTCTTGCTAATACATTTCTTCTAGAAATAAACGAATATTATTCGACAGTAAAATAGCTGTTCAGAGAAAGAGCACTTTCGAATTTCGCAACCATTCAAGGATCAGGAGGAACGCGGAACGGTATAACGGCATTTGATGGTCCTCGAGTGGAAATGTATCGAGTGCCTAACTTCAGGCACCGTTCGAAGCGACTCGAAGTGTCTTGAGTCCATCGCTAGTTAGCGGTCTGACGTTTCGAGCCCGTTAAAGCCCACACGTTGCCCCAGGCGCATTATACGAAAGCCTTTGTGCATTGTTTGAGCTTTCCCGGCCATTGTGCTTTCCAGTTACACACAGCTTGGATTCCCGTGCACTCGTGGCATCCAGCTGCGTTTCTCTTCGTCCTTTTCCTCCTCGTTTCTCATCCCCGGCTCTTTCTCTCTCTCCTCTGTCCTGTCTCTTCTCCGATACACCTTCCTCCACCTTCTCCTCACTCCTCCACCATCTACTTCGCTGTTACGAAGAACCGTACGATTCACTTCCCGATGCAGAAGCTTTTGCCGGTTTTCGGACAGCCGTTTGGACGGGACAAGAAACCAGGAACAATCTGCCGGAAGAGAATACACCAAGGACTGTCTCATGGTGTTTGGAATCGTTACTCTTTCGACCAGATCACCGTGACTTTGCTTTCGTTGAACGTTCGTACGGATTTCGTCGGAGAAATGGCGTCTCAAGGGACGTTCTTTCGATCCCAAGACTTTATTTTCAAGATACACTTCCGTGATAAAAACAGATTGCAGATAAATTCGAGAAATAACTATAATTAGTCATATATATATATATGTTATCTGAATCTTAGTGTTTAGGTATATTTAAGTTCACGCGATCCTAACACTTTATTTTCAAGATACACTTCCGCGACAAAAATAGATTGTAGATAAATTAGGGAAATAACTGCAATTAGTCATATATATGTTATCTGAATCTTAGTATTTATATAGATATACTTAAGTTCTCTCGATCCCAAGACTTTATTTTCAAGATACATTTCCATGATAAAAACAGATTGCAGATAAATTAGAGAAATAATTACAATTAGTTATATATGCGCTATCTGAATCTTGCTATTTAGGTGTATTTAAGTTCTCTCGATCTCAATACTTCATTTCCAAGATACACTTCCAGGATAAAAATATATTGCAGATGAATTAGGGAAACAAATATAATTAAGTCGTAATTGTACTATCCGAATTTTACTATTTCCGTATATTTAAGTGAGAAATAGTGTTTGGAAGAGTATTCTCGTAAAAAGTGACGGCTATAGGGAATAAACACGTTCATGTGTCGGCCACTTTCGACGTAGTCACAACAATGGACACATTCGATCGTCTCGAAACGGTTCTCATGGGACGATCTCGGAGGAACAGTGCAACAGGACACGTCGGTATCCTCCTCGGTCGAATAGCACGGGAGCGCAAGGTGATTCACTCTCGTAGGCGCACGTGTACGATGCAATCGATAAAACGAGGAGAGAGAGAGAGAGAGAGAGAGAGAGAGAGAGAGAGAGAGAGAGAGAGAGAGAGAGAGGCGAAATGGTAAAGAAAAAGAGGAGGAATTGAAACGTTCGATGGCTCGAAGAACTTGAACACCGTGTGTAATTTTACCTTTGCTCGAAACGCCGCGCGCTTCCATTAATTAGCGCAACTCGAGGAAACATTTTATACGAGAAGTTCTGGGGTGTTTTAAAATTGAACGAGAAACGTAACATGTTTCCACTGGTTAGTAGTATTAATACGCGGTAATTAATTCCACGTAAAAAATAAAACACGTACAGAAACGCGAAGGGGGATTAATAAAATTCACTGAGCTCGATGTTTTTTCATGAATATTTTCGTGCGCCGCGCGCGTTTCCGGAATGCGATTTTCGGGATCAAGGGGGCTTTTTCAAACGTGATTTAAAACGATCACTGTAATTAGTACGCTAACTAGCTGGCCGTGGATTTAAAGTTTAACAATTTTTCTCTGCAAATGAAAAATTGTACCAGACAATTCGACGAAATGAAATTAGCAATTCTCTATTGTGACATTTTGTCGAGGTGAAGCAATTCGTCGAATTTAACGCGTTCGCAGCTGCTGACTTAGTATTACGTCTTTTTATTTATCACGTGTAGTATCACGTCTTTTCGTGTCTTAAGCTCACACTAACCAAAGTAAGTTTCGACAGAGTTGAAATTAGGTTTAACCTGAAGATCACACAACGTTTACGTATCCTTTACGAAAAAATTTCTGAAATTAATTAAACAAATACGTTTACATATTTCAGGCGCGAAATTTGAAAAAATTAAAAGAATTGTCCTCGATTTCAAACACGATATTTATACAATAGCTGCAAACGTTACATTTCCATGCAAATTCTACACCTTTTATTCTTATTTTAACGACCGAACTCTGCGGTAAAATCAGCTATAGCTTGAACTTTATCGTACTCGATTTCCAATGTTACAATGGCGAAAAAGGAGAAATTCGCAACTGCGAAAGTGTTAATAAAAGTTGCGTTACCGATCAATTGCACGACTCGAGGAATGGGCCAAAAGGCACAGAACGTGTTGATACATCGAAAATGGGCGAAAAACTCAGCCAAACAGTTTCCATTCGCTCGACGAACGCGGCCAACACGCTTGCATCCTCCTCGATGAACGTTCAGTTGGCCAAGCACTGCCAAAAGAATCTGTCGTTCCTCCGGGAAAACGCGATCCAGGGACATTTTTACTGGGAATCAACGTGGAAACGCTTTGTACGCCGGCCAAAACGGAATCGAACCGGAATTGCTTTCGGATATCGATTTAACTAGGATCCAGAGAACCAAGCTGGATTAGTATCGCGACCCTGTTAACCGCACGGCACACGATTTATTCCGCTGACCCAGCTGAAAAGCTTATCCCTGCCGCGTGCACAACGATTCACGCGTTGCTGACAGTTGTCAAAAATTACAAAATCCTCGCGGAATTCGGCTTTTTTACGTCGAACGCTCCCCAACCGAACGAATTCTGCTGAGCTGCTCGGAAATTTGACGAAGGTTAATTGAAGATAGATAACGTAAATGTCGGTTTATAGAAATGTCTGTGATTTTACGTCATTTTATCTTTATAGACAGGCAGATGATTATCATTTTAAAATTGATTTGGAAATGAACGTTTGAGCGGAGTTAAAAGTAACTTCGATCTGAAAATTAAATAAATTCGTTGACGTGTTTCTCAATATAAAATACAAAAAGGTTAAAAAAATTTAACGAATTTTAAAAAGTTTTCATTTTAATATTTCCATATTTATCAATTTGGAAGTATTCTATTCAAATTTCTAACCTGCAAATTTCTTTCAACTTAAAAAAACAAGCGGTTACAAGTATCACGTTACGAAGCAATAATTGTTATTTTCATTCACACTTTATAATTGCACAGCTGCCCGTTTTATAGGTCACGAGCTAGAATCGCCAGGTGCAAAAGTGTCACGAATATTTCGCGATGTTACGTTTGTATTTTAAGAGTATCCACCTGTGTTAAGTTCAACAGAGGTGTTCGATAGGAAACGAAAATGGAGAAGAAGGATACTAACCTCGAGATAAATTTCGGAATGTGGATTGAAGGTGTTGTTGACCGAGTGAAGAGAGACGTTGAGGTGCGGCAGGCTGTGGAAGACCCTAGCGAGCTGCGGTACCGTGTACTGTTCGGGAAGCTGCTGACCGCCCGCCATTTTGGAGAACCCTTGTCTGCCGAAAACCCCGTTGAAGAGCCCCTCCTACTCGTCAAGACATGCTACAAGCCCTGTAACAGTAACAAGTCAACGGCTTAATAATTGCTTCCGGCATTTTCCTCCTCGAGATTTCGCGACTTCCTCGTGTATACACATATGTACTGCGCAGACGAATGTACTGTTCGCAACTAGTAAGTTGGCAGACGGAAGGAATGCTGGTCTCATTGGCTGTGGTGGGCACATTTTCATTATTTGCCAAAATGGTCAAAGGTGGAGTTCTTGTGCCGCCCCGACTGCCAATTTATCAGCAGCGAACAGTAGTGTGTAGAACTTAGGAGTTTGCCCCTGGAAGTAATGCAACCCCATAAGCCCATCTTCTCTAACGCAATCGTAGAAATAGAGCACACGTATTGTGATTATTCGGCGATAAAATGGACGAATCAAATCGTATAGCACAGCGTAGCGAAAGATTCGAGAGGAGCGAGTGAAATTCCCCTCGTTTGCCCTGTGCCGCCCCGGAAGCAAACCCCTGAGCACCGCAGAGTACTCATATTTTCGTTCATGCGGGCTTGCCTATTAACAATTCTATCGTGAAATATACAAAGTGAAACGGAAAAATTCATATTCGAGCTGATATCAAATTCACCAATCAAACACACGGAAAATTCATCGCTAAAATAACACACCGAGGAAATGTAGAAAGGCGATCGATATCCCCCGGAACGAAGAATCAAAGGGGGAACATTTCCAACACCCGTGGTGGAAAACACTGTTCCAGAAATGGATCTGGCTCGGTTAGAAGAAAGGAACCGTGGATAATCGTGTTATATTTAGCACAGACCGATTATCCGATTTGGCGTGCAATTAAACCAGCGATCATCGCCACCAGGTAAAAAGGGGAGAGAGAGACCCAATTCGAGAATCTGGATAGCGGCGTTTAGTTTCGAATCGAATCGGCTAGTCGAACAAGCCTCTCGACGTAGTTTAATCTTTGTTAGATACGTCGACGTCGCCCGATCATGTCCTCTCTTAATCCCCCTCCCCTCTGTCCCTCTCACTTTGTCTGTCTCTCCAACGAAACGCTTTGCCCGGCTTGATTCAATTACGCTCGAAGCGCCGTTGTGGAAGCAACGAGCGCTTAATTAATGAAATCTGTGCCAGCTGCTCCGTTCCGCTTCTCGTCCACGACGATACCCGCCGACGAGGACACGTGCCTCTTCCGGAAGTATCTTCAGATTCTTTTTAGCGAATTATTATCCCCGCTCTGTCACGTGTACACGTGTATTTCAACGCGACACCACCACGTGCGAGCCTTATCAGCCATTAGCTCACACGTTCGCCGACGTCGTCGAAGCACTGTCGACGCGGAGTCACTTGCCACGTGTGCCACTGTCGACACAGTGTCGACAGTGTGTCGATTGGTTATCGTCGCGATATCACACAGTTGACCCGTGTGCCACTGTCGACACACTGTCGACAGGGACCCGTGTGCCATTGTCGACACACTGTCGACAGCGTATCATCGTCAGATTGTCACCACGAAAATGGTGGTACATTCTTTTTCTTATAAGAAGCGAAGCGTTGTGCTGCGAGATGTAAACGGGTTTCAGCTTCGTTCACGAAAATACTCGTGAAAATTACGTGTCTTTCGATTTTCTGGCTATAGCGGACGTGTTAATTCTACGGTCGATTTGCCTACGTTACTCTCCCTGATCGCGGGTTATTTGTTTCAGCTGCTTATAGTTGAGTTAAGGCTGTCGACCCCATGAAATCAACATCGACGTATCCACGTTATACACTATACGCGCGTGTGTAGTTTAAATATAAATGCGCTCGCTTATCTGTAATGGCACAGCATCGACACTCTTCCGTATCGCCTCGATAATGGGCGAGATTCTCGACATGAACGTTTCGCCGATCAACCGACGATCGTATACCGATTACACGCCGCTCGTACGATGATGGATAACGAAAAATGAACAGAGTTGACTCGCATCGATGCGTGGACAACTGGACGTTGCTGTTCCGCTAAGTGAGCGATAGCCTTTAATACGTCGACGTTGGCCTGGTAACGTTCATGTGACCGCAGCCTTTATTATTCGCGTCGTCGAATTTTTCCCTGGCTCGTAAAATTACCGCTTATTCACTGGCATTACTTCGAACCGCAACCGATATTCGTCGAATTTCTTTCCGATAGGCGATACTGCAGTCTACTTCGATTGATAACAGGATTAACCCTTTCGTTCCTATTGTGCCTATCCACCTTAACTTCATCCCTCGAGCACTTCCATCTCAATTTTTTTTAACAGAAATTTTAAAACGACGCGTCCAAAATATAAGATTTCGCGGTTGTGTTTGAGCGAAAGGGTTAACATTTCGAATTTTCTCCTAAAACAGATGCGAGGAATTTTTTTCGTCGCGTACAAGGAACGAGGTAAAATTCAAGGGAGCGAAATTCGCCGCTCAGGAACAGCAACACAGACGAAATCTTTGATTAGATAGCCTGTCGTCCGGCGTGCAGCACTCTCTCGATTTACATAACCGCCACACAGCTTCTATTCCTCCATTCCACCCCTCTTTCGACGACCACACCCATGCACAACCCCTTTATGCCTGTCGATTTTGACCAGCGGACTCCGAAATACAATTTTCCCCCCTGGGGGGGCCAGCGGCGCACAGTTGCGAATTTTGCAATTGAGATGAGCGTCGTTCGGGAACAAACGAACCCGGCTTCTTCACGTTCTACCAAAGACACACCGTTGAACGTGTTCCTCTAGGATAGATTCGGTATCGAGACTGGTGAACAGAATATTAACGCGTCCACAGCCGTAGAAAATTGATGGTTTCCGGTGGAATCTTAGATACAGGTCAACCGGCTGCGCTCGAACCTTTTAGCCGCACGACACATCTCGTCGATTGCGCTCTTCCTAGTTGCATCTCCTCTTCCCTTTCCTCGTTCCAACGGAATGTAACACGGGATATGATCGTTTAAAATAGAGAAAATCCTCGTGTGAACATATGCATCTCAAACTAGTCTGGGAAAACACGTCGTGTTCGAGCTATCGCGAGAGGAGATTAGAAGATGTTTGAAGTTCTATCAGAACTGCTATTTGATATCCCCGTCGAGACGTAAACCGATCGGATTAATCTGGATCTATGCAGTCGTTGATTGTGCTTGACTCTTCCTACTTTCACCGTCTTCCTTTTTGGATGATAAACAGGTGAATATCTAATATCTGCGATGGACTAAATTTTTGCTTCTAACTAAAATGTGAGTAACATATTCAAGTGGCCAAGTATAGATTTCTCGTTGATTTTAAACGATTAAAATTGTAACTACTGATATCTTCAACGATAAAATGTTAAGAAAAGTGTGGCAAGTGAAAACTTTTCAATTTTCATTTTCTTGCCTGGAATGTCTTTCAGTACCGTCAGAAGAAACGGCGGAAGTTGATCTAGAATTCTTCGTAACTTAATTACGTTAAGTAATTCAGCCATTTCTTCTTAATTACTTAACGTAACTAAGTTACTTTCTTGTCGCTCTCTTGAAAAATTTCACGTTTTCAACTCGTGACAGTTTTCTCGCAGAGGTGCGATGTACTCTCTCAAAAACTACTCTTACAGTTGGCCAATTTTTGCACTTTGCTAAGTGAACAAAGGTGCGAAAGGTGTTACACCAGGAACTTTGAAGTGTTTCAGAAAAATATAGATCTCTGCGGTGTGAAGTGAAAATTAGAATAATCCAAGATGAAGATTAACAGTCCTCTGGCGACATAATTTCCAAGGGGAAAAAGAATCTCGGCGAGTGAAAAATTTCGTGGAAAGCATGTAACGAGAGGCGTCCTATCGTGTGTGACCGCCAAAATGGCCAGGAACGAGCTTCACTTTGCATTCCACGGCGGGGCTCTTTGTCGTCGTCGGAATTATAAACGGCGGACCGCAGAGGCGCAGGCATCTTAAACAAAACCGGGGAAAAAATGGACGGAGGTGGAGCAGAGGGAAGTTAGGTCCATTCTTGAACTTCCTCGCCTCCGCGAACACCGTGGGAAAAGATCAGCTGCCCCCTGTGTCGGCTTTAAACAGCATTACACCTGGTCCGTTCTTCTCTTGACACAATGTCCACAGTTCAGAAAACCGTTTCGACCCGGGTTTCGTGTCTCGTTTCTCTCGTATTCTTCGAGATGTTTCACACTTGTTAGATTGTTCCGGGTAAGGGCGAAAATTTGGAATTTTTCGGAGTATCTTATTTCTTAGTTAGATAAACAGACAGACTTAACATATTCAGGACGATGCGACGGTGTGCATTTGTCGACGTGACCCACCGTGGGTCATTCCTGCATGAGTGACAAAGTTTGAATAGACTGAGTGACCCACCGTGGGTCACCGAGTGATGTTCTTATTCCCGACGTGACCCACGCATGGTACATTCCAACATGGATGACAAAAAAGATCGAACGGACAGAGTGACCCACCATGGGTCACCAAATGATGTTCTTATTCTCGACGTGACCCACGCATGGTACATTCCAACATGGATGACAAAAAAGATCGAACGGACAGAGTGACCCACCATGGGTCACCAAATGATGTTCTTATTCCCGATGTGACCCACAATGGGTCATCTCGGCATGGATGACAAAAAGATCGAATAGGCAGCGTGACCCACCATGGGTCACCGAATGTGTTCTTATTCTCAACGTGACCCACTATGGTACATTCCAAGATGGATGACAAAAAAGATCGAATGGACTGAGTGACCCACGTTGGGTCACGCAGCACGAGCGACGAAAAAGATCGAATAGAGTGACCCACCGTGAGTCATCGACTTGACCCAACGATGGGTCATCACAGCATAGATAACAAAAGAGACTGAACGAATATACGACGTGACCCACCGCGTGAGAAATGAAGTCTTAACGATAATAAATACTTGGGGAAAATATAATAGAAACTTCCGGTAATAATAAACGCCGGTAATGCCGAGCGTTTCATGAATTTCCCCGCCGTCCTGAACGTGTTAAAGATTGTAAAATATTACGGTTCGAGAGATAGACGGTGGATGAAGCAATAAATTTTAGAAATGGATGACTCGAGGATGGAGCGTAGTTTAGTATGGTCTCGGGAGGGATTAAGGATAATAGTTACACAGAGTAGTGGTGTTTAATGCATCGGGCTTTATACGGATTTATAGAGGATAATGGTGGAGTTCCATTAAGAAAAAATTGTGCAATTGCATTCGGCGAATAACGTCGTAAAAAAAAATTTCCCCTGTGATTGCATTTTATCTTCGCTTAATGTAGTTACACCGAGATAGTTATCGTACCGTGAAATTTTCCATTTTGCAATATTCTCAAATACTACATACAGAGTTACTTTTCCAACCGTCCGAAGATAACGTCCGTAATCAAGAAATGTGACCTGAATTTCGAAGGAATTATAGTTGAATAGATATCTCGGTTCGCTGAAAACAGATTTCGCGAGAAATTGATAATGAACCCTGTGCTAGGAAAATCGAACGATGGTTCGTCATATCTAACAATATTGTAGAACAAAATTTCTCAGAATAGCGTATGAGAATGAATGGGACTGTTGTTTTAATACAGTTCATTCAACGAATGTCACAAATTAACCTATTTTTCGACGTAATTCTCTGCTACAATTATACACTTGCCTCATCGCTGTATTGTTTTTTTTTTTTTATCAGCAGCAAAGAATTTTTGGTCTCGTTGTTTAAGCCAGTTTTGCACTTCTTCGTTGCTGTGGAACTTCACTTCGCATAAGGAGTGTCAAAGAAAAAGAAATCTGATGGGGAGAGATTTGGTCTGTAAGGCAGATGTAGCAGAACCTACCAGCCTAATTTTTCTAATTTTTTTATGCGCTAAGCAGCTATCAAACTATCAGTCTATC
>NW_017100566.1:48905-58971 GCF_001263275.1 Habropoda laboriosa
AAAATTTCGTGCTTCCTATTTAAATACTTTTTAAACTACAGCTCCTTGTGTCTCTACTTATCAAAAACCCTCTTGTTAACTAATTCACGAGATAGAACAAGTTAGACACCCATAAAACAGGAAGAAAAAGAGAGAAAGAAAAATATACAACACTCCTAGTTCCAAGCTTGGCGTAATATTCAAGAGAGAAAAGAAACTCAGCGGCGTATGTTATTACAGCAATCATACTCGTGTTTTTACGAGGTTGCTCTTTTGTGCTTCCCATAAGCCAGAAAAGCATCCAGAAACATGGTCGAGCACGAGATTGTTCGCCCTGTCAGAAGCTGTGTCGTAGGAAACCGGTGCACTACTTGTTCTCAGGTGTTCGCGCATTCCACCAAGATCGCGACAGCACGCGGTTCGAATAACTTTACGGAACTATTCGCGCGTGCATCCACGGCCCGCGCCGCGTAATTATTGCAACGGATTCCATCGGGAAGTGTAATCGGCGCGCGAGCGCAAGGTCGAGCCACGTCTCGATTGCTCGAGATCGAGCGATTTCCAAGGAGATCGACTGTCTCATGATCGTACGCGATAAATTCGTATTCTACGTGCTTGCAGAAAATATCTAACGAAGTTTGTGCAAAAGAATTAGGAGAATTTTAACACTTTCTCATTGTTATCTTGCACCTTTGAACGATCTTTTTTCTATTTCACCGATAAATATACAGTTTTTGATTGTATTTGCTCTGTACGATCGATATAGATCACTCGTGATCAATTAGACGCACGCGAATTAAACCTGATCTGGTGTTGTAATTAGAAAGATGATTACTCTTCGTTATCTAACAAGCACTTTCGAAGCATCGTGTTACATGTTGAAAAATTTCGAGGATATTTGCCGAGATTGATTAATACAACACACCTCGACAAACATTGTCGCATGGAGAGTGCCAGCTCTCAAGATATTACACGTGTGTATTGACAGGAGTAGATTGACCGATGTCTCTCCGTCGACAGTTATGATTTCCCGCGCACCCAATCAATCACGAGGAACAACGTATCTCGAGCACATCGGCCCCATGATCCTGTCCCAATTCATCGACCATCTAGAATCACAATCCAGAAGCTAAAATTCAATGAGAATCAACGCACACGAGCAACGCTATCGCGTATTGTTCGTTGAATACCCTTGGAAGCCTTGAAACGTATAGTCGGAGGAAGAAATATTGCGAGGTATGAAGATTTGGGCGTTGAAGTTTACGTGTTTGAGTATATTGACAGAAATCTGAGAAGATAAGGGTCCCAATCTTTGATTCGATCTTTTAATTGAAAAATGTGAAACTCAGTGTCACTGTATCTTAATTCTCTAATTTTGCGATCTCGCTATATTTCTTCCTCAGACTATACTTTCGAACTGCTCCATGCTCCTACCCAATTCATGGACCATTTAGAATTCAACGAAAATCAACGCAGACTAACCTCTCGGAAATTATTCACTGAACACCTTCAGAGACCTTGAAATGTATAGTCTGAGGGAGAAATATTGTGAGGTGTAAGATCGGTCAGGCCTCAAAGTTTATGAGGATACTCATGCTTGAGTATATTTGACAAGTGAATTGACAGAAACTTGAGAAGGTAACGGTCCAAAACTTTGATTCAGTCCCAATCGAAAAACGTAAAACACTATATGCCAATCTTCAGTGTATAGTCTGAGGAAGAAATATTGTGAGGTGTAAGATCGGTCAGGATTCAAAGTTTATGAGGATACTCGTGAAACCTGAGAAAATAAGGGTCCAAAACTTTTCACTCTCAATCTAAAAATATAAAACATTATATGCCAACTCTCAGTGTCACTTAGTGCTCTAATTCTGCGATCTCCCTATATCTCTTTCATCAACTATACTTTCGAACTGCTCCAAGATCCTATCCCAATTCATAGACCATCTAGAATTCAATAAAAAACCAACGTACACTAACTTCTCACACATCGTTCCCTGAACACCTTAAGAAACCTTAAAACGTATAGTCTAAGGAAGAAATATAGCGATACAATGCTTTAATCTTGCGATCTCGCTATACTCCTTCCATCGACTACACCTTCGAACTTTCCATCGCACAGTTCCACTTTGAACTTTTTATTCAAACTGTACGAAGGTTAAACGCACACATGGCAGCGCCGGGAACCGTTCTGCATTAGTAAACAAGCGCGAAATTGTTGCTGGAATCAGCCTGGTTCCGTTGGGACGGAAGTACAACGCGCTGGATTAAGCTCACTGGGTATAATGGTGATTAACATTTACGAGCATTGTTACGAGCCCACGAAAGAGTCACACGTCATCGTTTGTAGGTGCACGCGACAGAAACTAGAGACCTATCGTCACCGTTAACACACCAGTCATCCCCCGGAATTCATCTTTTCTCCCATCGACGCCACCCTTGTCTTCTCTGGCGAAATAATCCCATAGAAATGGATCTGAGTACGTGTTGGCTAGGAAAAGCCCCGGTAGAAACGATGTTTCACGTTGATTAGGATTAATCGACTTGGATCTAACCTGGTTGGTGAAGCTTTCAGAGGTATTTTCGCGTGTTTCGAAAGGAAGATAAGGTTGGGTAGTGCGAAGGTTAGGTTGGAAAATCGTTGAATAGGTTCGGTGGATGCTGAAGAAATGTATCAGAGTGGTTTGTGGATGGACAATTATGTTATTAGAACGATTCCCCGGTGGCCATTGACAATCCACTTCCTTCGCTCTAATTCGACGCTATTTAGAGAAAATAACGGTGGAGCAGCTTGCACCACTGCATTCGCAGAAGCTTTTCAGCTTCATTGTTTGCCGGTTTCTGGATTGTAATTGAACATTTTTCGTCGTTCAAATGTTACAATTTCTATGGAGGCTGTAATCGACAATTCTTCCTCGTTCAAATGTTACAATCTCTAAAACGCTTATAATTGAAAATTTTTGGTCACTGAAATGTTCCAATCTCATGAAGATTGTAATTGAAAATTTTTGATCACTAAAATGTCCAATCTCTATAAAGATTGTAATTGAAAATTTTTGGTCACTGAAATGATCCAATCTCATAAAGATTGTAATTGCAAATTTTTGGCCACTGAAATGTTCCAATCTCATAAAGATTATAATTGAAAATGTTTATCACTGAAATGTTAAAATTTTTACAAAGATAATTGAAAATTTTTGATCGTTCAAATGTTCCAATCTTTATAAAGATTGTAATTGAAAATTTTTATCACTCAAATGTCCAATCTTTATAAAGATTGTAATTGAAAATTTTTATCACTCAAATGTCCAATCTTTATAAAGATTGTAATTGAAAATTTTTATCACTCAAATGTCCAATCTTTATAAAGATTGAAATTGAAAATTTTGGATGATTCAAATGTTACAATCTCTAAAAGGTTTATAATTGAAAACTTTCGATCACTAAAATGTCCCAAGCTCTATAAAGATTGTAATTGCAAATTTTTGGTCACTGAAATGTTCCAATCTCATAAAGATTGTAATTGAAAATGTTTATCACTGAAATGTTAAAATTTTTACAAAGATAACTGAAAATTTTTGATCGTTCAAATGTTCCAATTTCCACAAGGTTTATAACTGAAAATTTTTGTCTGCGGTTCCGAATGCCGAAGAATCTAATTGCGGCAACTGACACGTGTGATTTTCTAAGAGGATTTTAAGAGAAGAGTCCGGACGAAAGTGTAAATAAAAGAAAGCCGTGGGAATAGAGGGGAAAAAGCAATACAAGCTGAACATCAGGAAACGACTTGAATTTCTTGTTTCCTCGGGTAATGTGCGCAGACAACGATTTCACGGCTAGCAGGATTATCTTATCAGAGCACGCTTTTTACCACGCTTCGCGGTGTTGCATCGTGGTTTTTCTTCGGGCCTGTTTGCGTCGCGTTTTAAGCTCCGTATCGATCCACGATGACACTCGAGGTTACTCGTAGGAATAATGTGTGCTTTTAGTCGGTTACTTTATGATAAGACGGCAAATCCTTCGAATTCCGTGCTCCAGAACCGTTCACAACGAGGCGTCGTAAACACGATAACTCAAGTTTCCAGAAATTATAACCGTTGTCAGTCGACATTTAACCCTGAAACACCGACACGAAGAATATAGTGCTCCAAGAAATTTTTCCTCCTAAATACTTTTCTTTTTTATATTTTTAATATTTGAATTTTCACCATGTTACGTTAATTTCACGAAGAATTTGTTAGTCTTTCAGGGTTGAGTATAAACAACTGAGGAATTAATTTTAAATGTACGAAGTGTTACCTTCACGTGTGTCACAGCGTGGAAAAATTGTGTCCGCAAACCACGTACATACGACTCTTAATCCAATGTTGATCAATTGTCATACAATCATTAATAGTATCTGATACACTGCTAAAAAAATTTCAACGCTTCGTCACCTTGCTTTACAAATATGAAACACTGGATTTCTCATCACCGACAGATTCATCTCTCGAGTGATTACTAATTTTTTTTAGAAATTATCGTTAAAAAATCTGAAGCTAACATTTGCCTAAATTTAAAAACAAATTTTCACTGCTCAAAAATTCCGAGTTTCTTCGTGTTAACTCAAAATTCACACAATCCTCGGTAAATTGCCGTTAAAAAATCAAATGTTAACATTTGCCGAAATTTAAAAACCAATCTACACTCCACGTTGCACGAATAACGAGAAAAATTCCCAAAATTCCGAGTTTCTTCGTGTTAATTAAGAAACTCGCACAATTCCTCGTAAATCACCGTTGAAAACCCAAATGCTAATTGCCCAAATTTAAAAACCAATTTTCAGTTCTCCACTGTGCACAAAATAACGAGAAAAACCTCCACACAAACATGATTCACGAACGAAAAGAATCACAAAGCACTGGATCCGCAATAACCATTAACCCGTTAACTCGACTCGCTACCGGGTGACTCAGAAAATAGTCATCAATGGTATAACAATAAACCATAAACAGCTGCCGGGAGTGATTCGATCAAGTATTGCAATCGAAAGGAACTGTCGAGGAGACCGTTCCACGATGATCTCGCGGTGACTCGACAACGAATGGTAGAATCGTGTGAGTCACAGCCGGTTTTCTATCCAAGTGGTTCGCCTCGATAATTCATCGGGTGCCAACGAAATTGTTTAAACGCTCCGGATAATTTCGTGCACACACACACACACACGCGCGCGCGACACGGCACAGTGTGGTAATTCACGACGTTTATGCGAGCGAGCTCGCGTAAAATCGAAACGGCGAGCAGCGACGATTAATTATTTCGTCGGCGTAATTTCCGCGGCGACCACGAGCCTCCGACCTGCGGAGGCTAACCGCGACTCTTCTTCCAAAATGTTGGATTATTCCGCGCGTTTCCTTCGTGAGAACGAGAACACGGAACGATCCGGGGAATCCCCGAGACGCCGGTGCTTGAATTTCTTTGGAATTCGCGATTACAGCAAGACTTACCGATACGCCTATTTCCGGTGAGATATAAGCTTGAGGATTTTTGGACGGAGTCTATGGAGTTTGTGGAAAATGCATAAATACAGTCGATCGAGTCTCATTTCTCGGTCACGAGATCGAAATTAAGTAAAAAATGTGTATAATTGTAGTTAGAGATCTTTAACCCTTTGTGGCCTCAATAGTCCAGTTAGTTCGCACTCGTTTTACTAGTGTCGAGCACAGTTTGCCTTTGTTTCAATGTTTCAGCGTGATGTTAGTTACGAAATATTAAGTTCCAGTGCAATATTAATGCATGAAACAGTGGTTTATTGTCGTTTGTAATTTGTAACTGTGTGATATCTGAAGGCACAAATTCCTACGTCGAGGCAGACTCGAGGTAGGACCGCAGAGGGCTAGAAAAGTGCAACTCAATATACCGGGTGTCCGAGAAGAAATTCAACAAACTTCGCCCACGTGTTAAACAGGTCATCCTGAACAAAAAATGTCATATACACTATGGGTCTCGTGCGTTTCGTTTCCGAGATAAGCGTTGTTTATGCTAGCTTCAAGAGCTGGGATAAGTGGTTTTTAACGATGAAGAGAAAGCTTGCGCGCAGCATTTAATCTACGTTTTAAAGTTCTCTTTGAAATCCAGAATATCCCGATATTAACACATTGTTTAGCAACCGAGAAGATTTATCATTTCTACCATTCACAACGAATCATACTTCACGCTCGTATTTGATTCTAAGAAATTTCGTTAATAAATTTTCTCAGAAGTAATAAACCATCGTTTAATTGTGCGTTATCAATTTTCTCTTTATCTATTCTTCTAAAAATCTTTTCAGCAATCTTAGACAATCGTTCAACCGCAATTCGCTCGGTTGATAATTTCTTAAAGAACGCATCTTCCACGCTATACAGGGTGTCTCACTTAATTCCTCACTCGTGACGGTATAAAAATTATTTTAAATGCAATTTGAATGGTATCAAACGAAAATCTTTTCAGGGAATCTTAGACAATCGTTCAACCACAATTCGCTCGGTTGATAATGTCTCAAAGCACGCATCTTCCACACTATACAGGGTGTCTCACCTAAACCCCTCAATTCCAACGATATAAAAAATCTTTTAAATACAATTTGAACGATATCGAAGTATCCAACCTCGAAGTAACCTTGACTCTGAAAATGAAATTCAAACTGGCCATGCACTTTTCTTCAGCACCCTAATCTCAATTGCATTCTTCTCTGGCGCCTGTAACACTCGAAACTCCACTCGCTGACTACATACAGTCGCACGAAATTCCCATTTCCACGCAATCGTAAATACTACACACAACGATATCATCGATCTCGTTTCATCAATGACGATATAATTGTCCGTTCAACGTTTCCTCTTTCTTCTTTTTCCCCATTCGATAACCGTGAACGATAACGGTGCATGATATAACGCCTATCTATTCACGTCTTATCTCCTATACGTTGAACGACGATCAGTTCTACACGATTACCTCTCCCTACCTGGAATTCGTGCGATTTTAATTCCTCGTTAGCGGATCATACGTCCACGGACGACCGGAGATGCTTCTCGAACGTGGTCGTAATTAAGCGTCGATTATTCCCTTCGAATTATGGTTATCAGCACGGTAACGTTCTTCTGAAACGATCCGAGAGGATCGAATTCATACATGCGGTCTGTTCGACGCGGAAGAGACGCGATACAGCTAGGTGGAACGATTCTCTCCTATTGACGTTATTACCGTTGCTTCGGATACTTTTGAAGTTCCTAGTAGGTTTAATTATACAGCAGCTACAAATAACATTGGAAATGGAAAAAACATTCCACACGCCGAGTTATTTCCGTAGAATTTCTGAATAATTTCGCGGAATGGAATGGAAGCCGTTTCAAGCGTCTGCCGGGGAAGCTGGGTCACCTGTGACCCGAACTATTCGGGACTCCGTGGGATATACTGAGTGGATAACTTTCGCCACATGGATTCTTTCTGTTATTTTGGATAACGTGGAAAATTGTTGTTGAAAATTGCGCAATGACGTGCCTTCCTTGCGTATAAAAATAAAGAAGAATTTATAATTCAAATACCATCTTTAACTTATTACCTTAAATTCCAATAAAAACAATTGATTTTTCGATGTATACACAAACGAAACTTGCGACGGGTCAAAAGTGACCCAAGTTATAATACATTTCCAAGCGAAAAGAAAATTGGCAACAATCGAAGGAACTCGAGTTACACAAAGAAGTTGCCGAAAATTCAAAGGAAGGCAAGTTAGGAAAATTGCGCACCCTATTTCGGAAATAGTTGGCGCAAGTTTCGCAACCGAGGGGAAGACCGAGGAAGAAGTTTCCTTTGAATCGCGCGCGCTAAGTAAAGGCAAACTCTCGAGGATGAGGAACGAAACGGAAATGTAATTTGAAACTCAAAGAAGCTGTCGAACCGCCTCTCTCTCTCTCTCTCTCTCTCTCTTCCCTTCTAACAAAACCGATTTTTCTCGGCCATCTGCGCCGTAAAAACAAATCCGCTACCAGCATCAGCCGCTATCTGAACGGATCCACGTACATACACCACCTCTCTCCCTCTCTCGCCGCTTAATCCTACCCACATTCGTGTAACGACACTTTGCCCCGATACAAACTACCAAGTTCTCGTTTTAAAAGCCCCGCAAGAACATTTCCGGGTCGTTTAATATCCATAAAGAGTGAAATCACGACGGTGGATTATGAGAGAGCATAACTTGATACCTTCTGCCGCTATAGGGGGCATCATTGTCCGTTCGATATTTCAACCCTTTGACAGTCTGACATAATTACGAATTGGAGTAAGAAAAAATTCATACTTTATACGCGTCTTTTTAATAATTTCGTCGTGTCTGATTATTTTTGAAGCGCAGTGTAAATAACTCTATGTACGTCGCACTCGTGACAAATTTTACGCGTACCTTTTCAACCCTTTGCACTCGGCGGTCTTTTTGCTGTAAAAAAGGTCGCGAATCGGATGTTCTTTGAAATGTTTTTAAACTAACGTAGATGTGGTGTCGTATCGGTCCACGGATACGGGACTTGGAATGTCTTGTACTGAGAAACTAGCGAGAATCCGGAGTACAAGTTTTATTTCATTTGCTGGTAAGGTACAAGTCTCGGCTTGTGATTCTGCAACAGACTCGGCTGATCGTTTTTTCAGTGTATCGTTTGGTGTTCGGAGGAAGACTGCTTGAAAAATTGGAGGAGTAGAGAAAACGAGAGTTGGTGTAGGCGGAGTTCAAATCTGGGGGTAGAATATTGGAACGATGGAGATTCGGTGATTGGTCTTGGGATATTTGCAAGAGGATAAGGAAAGGGTTAAAGTGGGGATGGAAGTTCGAGGCGGCTAGCGTTTTGGAAAATCCCAGAAGGAGAGGAAATCGAACATCGGAGAAGGAAAAGCCTAGGTTGATAATTAGAGGATAGGTGAAAAATATGTTACGCTGCCGTTCGGTACAAGTTTTACGGGGGGTGCGTTAATCCTCTGCGTCGAGGCTCGGTCAGGGCCGTTTTATGGTTTTTTGGGAAACGTTGTTCCGTACGGAACAGTAGAGGTAAACTGTATCATTTTATCTCAATGTTCGACGTACTTTCTACTTCCGAGATCCATAGATCCTTCTGTCATGTCGCGTGTCGTTTAATGTCGCTTCACAGTCGCCACTCGACTGCAAAGGGTTATTAATTACATCGTGTGTGATTATTTTTAAAGTTGTGACAACAATATCTCGTCTTTTTCGAACTTTCTTCCTGAAGGTCTGTCTCGAGTGAAATTCTTCGTTATTGAACGCAGTGTCCGAGTTTCACTCGGGATAAACTGTCGAAGGGTTCATCCTCTACTGTCGAGACACCGTTTTTCTAAATTTCCAGTTAGTTTATACATGAGTATAGAACATTTCTGACGACTTTTCTTAGCGATTTACCTTTATCATACATTTTCTTAATGAACATTGTAGAATAGCGTGGTTGGTTGTATTAATTTCATTTTAATATAACAACGTTCAGTTCTAAATAGAACAGAAGGAAACAGAGACTCCGCCTCGACAGTGGAGTATTACTTTTCGAAATTACAATTTTCCTGTAATTAAATACTCCCAGATCGTTCTTTCGAATTCTACGAAGATCGCGTGTTTTCCACCGTTTTCGAATAAAATATTCCAAGACAATCGCGGCAAGCGAGACAGACATAATTCCGGCAAAAGGTTTACTCAAAACGCGTTAAAGACACGTTTCCTCGAGGCGGATTTCCATGATCCGTAACGGCCGGATCAGAGGACGTTATTAACGTTAAAAGCTCGTTGCGAATGGAACTGGATGGCAGGAGGGCAGGCAGGAGGACGACGACGACGCTTCCAGCAAAGTACGACGAGCTGTCGATACTTATCTTCCACGGAATTGCAACGGAACTTTTCCTCGCTCCGAGACAATGAGAAAACTTTCGCGAATCGTCTCTCTTCCATCTCTAACCCTCTTTTTTTTCATTTTTCTATTTTTTTCCCCTCCGTTTTCTCCCCTCTATCGCGTTACACAGACGCAGCAAGCAAACGTGGTCGCGGATACGCGAAATTTCCCTCGGAAAGTTTTGC
>NW_017100566.1:58992-68941 GCF_001263275.1 Habropoda laboriosa
GATGCTGATCGCTCGTTATCATGCATGCAACGCGCGTTGAATTTTAAATACGAACACACACCGCGCCTCGAACCGGCCCGACACGATCTCCTATACAGCCGGCGAGAGTCCGACGGAAAAGTTCGATTAAGTTGCTGGTAAGGTGTTTCGTTTGCTTTATCGCCCACAGATACTTTATGGATAAAAATGATTTACAGCGGTACTAGTGCTTCGAAGAGTGCGTACACGGTAATAGCAGTCTGTATTTTGCAAGTGGTAGTAGGATTTATAGTTTCAATAATACTAGAAGTAATGTCTAGGGTTGTAGCAGTAGCAGTTAGTAATGCTACAAGCAGTAGTAGTCAGTTATACTAGCAACAGTAGTAGTTAGTAATCCTACCGTGGCAGCAGCAGGTAGTGGTTAGTGATACTTGTGAAAGTAGTAGCAGTTAGAAATACCAGTAGCAGCAACAGTAGTTAGCAATACTAGTAGCAGTAGCGATAGTGATTAGAAAAATTAGTAGCAGTAGTGATTAGTAAAATTAGTAATAGTAGTTAGTAGTAGATATTATATAGTAACAGTAGTTGGTAGTAGATATTATTTAGTAATAGTAGTTAATAGAAGATATCATTTAGTAATAATAGTTAGTAGTATTTAGTAATACTACTGTGGCAGTGGGTAGTTGTTAGTGATACTTGTGAAAGTGGTAGCAGTTAGCAATATTAGTAGCAGTAGTACTGGTTAGTGATGCCAGTAGCAGCAATACTAGTTAGCGATAATAGTAGCAGTGGTGATTAGTAAAATTAGTAATAGTAGTTAGTAGTAGATATTATTTAGTAATAGCAGTTAGTAGTAGATATTATTCAGTACTACAAGTAGCAGTAGTGATTAGTAAAATTAGTAATAGTAGTTAGTAGTAGATATTATTTAGTAATAGCAGTTAGTAGTAGATATTATTCAGTACTACAAGTAGCAGTAGTGATTAGTAAAATTAGTAGTAGTAGTATTTAGTAATACTACTGTGGCAGTAGGTAGTTGTTAGTGATACTTGTCAAAGTGGTAGCAGTTAGCAATATCAGTAGTAGTAGTTGTTAGTAATGTAACAGTAGTTAGTAGTAGATATTATAATATAGTAATAGTAGTTAGTAGGAGATATTATTTAGTAATAGTAGTTAGTAACAGATATTATTTAGTAATAGTAGTTAATAGCAGATATCATTCAGTAACAGTAGTTAGTAGTAGACATTATTCAGTACTACAAGTAGCAATGGTGATTAGTAAAATTAGCAGTAGTAGTATTTAGTAATATTAGCTAGCAGTACCTATTATTTGGTACTACAAGTGGAAGTAGTAATTAGTAAAATTAGAAGTAGTATTATTTAGCAATACTAGTAGTAAAATTATTTAGTAATGGTACTTAGTACTACAAGTAGAAGTAGTAATTAGTCAAATTAAAAGTAACAGTATTCAGCAATAGTAACTAGTAGTATTATTTAGTACTGCAAGTAGAAGTAGAAATTAGTAAAATTAGAAGTAGTATTTAGCATTAATAAGTAGCTAAAAGTATTATTTAGTACTGCAAGTAGAATTAGCATTTGGTATTACCAGTAGTAGTAGTCATACTATCATCTAGATTAGTAAAAATGACAGAAGTAGTAGTAGTAATACAACAGAGACAAGATTCATAGTAAGGCTCCGTGAATTATTTATACAAGCATTTTCACTCGTTCCTTTTGCAGTCTTCGTTTAATTAATTCACGAAGTCAATTTGTCGCAATTGAACATAATTGTCGACGTGTTTCCTTCTACTACATTACACCCGGTGCATTACCAAATATGGTAACGACTGAAACGACGATTTAAATTGAATTAACATGCGACGACAGGCGATACTCGTCTCATTGATCAATACCTGACACCGTACACGAGGAAAACTGACTTCGAAACGAAGTTGGAAAAAGTCTTCGCCGGAGAATATCGAATGAAACGGAGATGTAGCAATAGCTAGGAAAATTTCTCGTCACTTCTGATCCTCTCTTTCTCCCTCCGTACATTTCATCCTCGAACATCCTTTTTCCGTCTAAAGTTTCACTTCCGGTCGATTACCGGTGTGTCTCCAGTGACGTGTTAATTTGTCAAAGTAATTTCAACTACAAAGGATATATTATTCCCGCTGATATTTCACTTATCCCCGATGAATTAACCGAAGAGGAAATAGCAAATGTTTCTATTATTCGATTAATGGATAATCATGATTTAAATTTCATTTGTTTGGCTCGGCACAATCGAACGACGGTTATCCTGGTTCATTTATTAAATTAAACCATTTGTAACGAACACAATTGGGAACTATCGTAGCAGCAAGCTAGATTACTCATTGACCAATAGACCAGATGCATTTAGAGCACTCGACTTTGCTGGCCTTGTTCGTCGTTTGAGTATTCCCAAGCATCGGACGTTCGTTGAAGATTCATTCGGTAGATACCACGTGTTACCGATGCGAGAGGGCATACAACGAAACGGTTGATCTGTAAAGCGCGGGGAGATCCGATCTGGTAGAATTTTCAAGAAACGAGGTCTAACGATGCTAGGTGAGGTCAGGTCGCTCGTGAAGACACCTCCATATTCATCTTCCCGCTCTCGCTGTATAGCGAAACCATGAAAACTCCAGTACTCGGGGAAAGAAAAATAAAAAATGAAATTTCGGAGAATTTCAACACGCCGAATAAATTTCTTTCAATTTGTATACACCAAATAAATTTTTTAAAATTTCAATGCACCAAGTTTTTTTTTAAATTTCAACGCACCAAATAAATTCCAGAGAATTTCAACACACCGAATAAGATTTTTTTTTTTACACCAAATAAATTTTTTAAAATTTCAATGCACCAAGTTTTTTTTTAAATTTCAACGCACCAAATAAATTCCAGAGAATTTCAACACACCGAATAAGATTTTTTGAAATTTCAACACGGAATAAATTTTTGAAATTTCAATGCACCGAATAAATTTCTTTCAATTTCAACGCATCGAATGAATTTTTTAAAATTTCAGTGTACAATTTTCTTCGCGATTCCCACAAATTGGAATATTTTCAAAAAGTTCCATACACGTCATCTAGTATACTAATCCTTCTAACTTCTCAAAAAAAAAACTCAAGTCGTTTGATCCAATTTAAAAGAAGTTATACTGTTCTAAAGAGTGTCCGAATATTAGTAAGAGTCACTGTATACACCACCGGCCAAAAGTTTGGAATCACTGCTTAAAAAAAAAAAGCTAGATCGCCCCGTTGCAAATAGTCTCGGAGTAGCTGGTAGCACATAGTAAAAATGATTCAGAGTTTCTGGTAGGTGATATTAAAAATTGCTCGGAGTGCAAAGGGTTAAAAATTCTCTCTACAAAACTACACATATCAAACGTGTGAATTTATCATTTCTCACTTTCGTTCACAGCACACTCTCGCCGATGCGATAAGGTTAGCATAAAAGAAAACGTCACCGAGAATTCGTTCAGATAAGAATTTGTAACAGGTTCAACGACTCACCCTATAAATTGCAACGAAAGTGACTAATTGACGCCCTCGCGAAATCACTACTCACAATTCTCGAGAACTCGAAACACCTCGCACAACAAACACGCCTATTGTTCCGCCAGAAGCAATTATACCGACTCCCAAGCACGAGCCTGCTAGCTACGCTATAGCGTAGAATCACTACGAATCAAGTTCATTGCGAACGCGTTTGCTAATACCACGCCAACTAAGCTTTAGAATCGATTTATCTACGGCGATTATACTTTTCAATGAAACACCACGCCACACGCTGACGTAATCATACAACGACGCATCGCTGGTGGTTTCTAGCCAGTGATTTCACGGATTGGATTAAGAAACGCGCGCGTGTTTATTCGTTTAAACGTTCGAGGAACAATGTGAAATTTTCGAGAAATATGATTTCGCGGTGTGGAAGTTTCGAGGGGAAGTTGGACGTATGGAAACTGACGAGACAACCGGAAGTGGAGCGATGATTACTGGTTGAAACAACGTCTGGTTTGGAGAATTGATAATCGTGAAAGCAGTGAGACGTAGGCTTCGAGGAAAGAGTTGGTGGAGTTTGTGAATTTTTGACTGAATTGGAAGAACAGAAATTGGTAGGAGTATTATCTCTGTGTAGATATTTGTATACGTTCGAGGAGGAACGAATGTTTCTTTTTTATTTTTTTATTTTGTGAAGAAAGATTGATTCGAAAGGACAGTAGATAAACTAGAGGAAAGTGTGTCGAGGGTAAAGGGTTAAAAGAGGTCAGAGCCCATCAGTTTTATTCGTTCGAATGGAAAAACGGGAACACAATTTCGATACAAAGAAAAGTGATTCACTATACGGCGTGATTCAGCCTATAGAAGAAGAGGACGATGATTCCTTCTAGATAAAACGACTTGGAATTGTGCAATGAACTTTTTTACCAGAACCACTCGCTGAACATCTGTGTCACTCATAAAGTCCTTTCTCTCTTCCTTAGAGGAAAAAACATTTTTCAATTTTTCTCGAAGCTTCTACGCTTCTTTTGTTAATCGTGCCTTCGAAGAGGGAAGAAAAATTCTCAACACCTGGTAACGGTATCCTCTCTCTGTTATCGTACCTATTCCTCCTATTCGAGGATTTTCCGTCGTTTCTTCCTTCGGTTTACGAGACCACGACTGATTTTCTTTTAACGAGAGAGAGGTGTGAGAGAACAGGTAGAAAGAGAAATGAGAGAGAAAGAGATGTAAGACGGAAAAATGGGAGAGGGGGAAATGTGAGACAGATAGAGAGAAATGGGAGAGAGGAGAGATAGAGAGAGACATAGAGAGCGAAGTGAGAGAAAGAAGAGAATGGTAAGAAAAAAGGGTGTGACAAAAATTAGAGAGAGGAGAGATAGGGAAGGAAAGAAATTAGGGTTTAAGAGAGAAACATAGAGAATGAGGTGAGAAAAAGAGAGAGAGAGGGAGAGAAAGATAAGAGAAAAGGATGCGATAGAGAAATTAGAGAGAGGAGAGACACAAACAAGACTTACGTATGTTAGAGAAAGAGGGGCACGTAGAGTGAGGTGAAAGAAAAAGAGAAAGGGGGACAAAGGAGAGAAACAAGAGCGAGATAATATAAATTAGAGGAGAGGATCGAGACAGAGAAATGTGTGTGTGTGCATATATGGGATAGAGAGAGAGAGTTTCACACGTGCACAATCGACTTTTACGAGCCAACGCACGCTTTATGGTGCCGCGCGGAATTATTGCATTTCCCACCCCCTCCCTCTCTTCGACAACTTTTTCTTCCTTTTATCATTCCCAGAGAAATGCCTTATTCCCGATGAAATTGCATCGAAAGCCTTCCCAGAACGGTTTCTCAGCTTTTTTTACGATCGGCCACGCACGTTTACGAGTAACTATCAAGTCCACCATCGCCACGTTACAGTAGTGCACACATAAGCGTCCACATTTTTGCACACTTAAGCGTCCGTCGCTATCCCCAGCAATTCTTGGAAATGGGACTTCCGAGTGGAGTTCGAGAGTGCCGAGTGAAAGAAAGTACAGTAGTGCACGCATAAGCGTCCGTATTTTTTCACACTTAAGCGTCCGTCGTTATCCCCAGCAATCCTTGGAAATGGGACTTCGGAGTGGAGTTCGACTCCTGAATGTGAACAACTGACACTTGATATATCGATATCCCACTCACACACATCTCCTCTCTTCTCTTTAGTTAAATTTGTAGAAGTCACCGCCCCACTTAAGCGTCCGCATTCGCTCCCGACTGCGGACACTTATGTGTGCGCTACTGTACTTCCAAGCGCAACCCACGAATTTCTACATTTCACAATTCGCCTACAATTCTATCGTCCCACAGTTTTTCTCTCCTCTCTTCTCCTCCTCCTTTCTTTTCTTGTTTAAACGACCACCGTAAACTGCCACCAACTGAGCTCCTCCTCCTTTTTCCCCTTTCCTTTCTTTCATTCCTCCTTTTTGTTTTCCTAGTTGGAAAGTTCTTTTATTCACAAAAAAAAAAAGTTGGAAGGGAAAAAGATGCGCGTGTTTCGAGAAGCGAAATATTTTTCACCGAGGGGGCAAGTTTCGTTCGATTCGAGGCTAGAGGTACGCAGTAGAAAAAAGCACCCAAGCAGAGGGTTATTCAGAGGAACCTGGATATAATGAGAACGAGAGAGGATTGTGCGTCTAGCGAGGAAGAGGATTACGGCGAAGGACCGCGTTTAAGCGACAAATTCGAGACGACCGCTTCGCTTACTCGCGTTCCAAAAAACCTTGGACAATTTGAATTAGGGAACTGCTTCGGCTTGGCTGTGATACGGTGTCGTAGAACGGTCGCGAAGATCACGCAGAGGATCGAGGATTTTTGCAACGACACTTTTCAGTTGTAACGTTGCAAATACCTTTAATTACAAATACCAACGTGAACGGTAGTTGGAAAATTATTTAATAATTATACACTTGCACAACTAATGGAAAAAGTGCAATTTCGCTGAATTATCTTCTTTCACTTTTCACATCGGAAAAATTTCAGTCGCAACATTGTAAATAAATGGGAAACTTGTTTCTACACACCTGGGAAATAATTAGGAAAAAGGTAAAATTCGTCGGAGAAAAATATGAGCGTTAAAGAGTTAAAGTCACAACATTGTAAATAAATGGGAAACTTATTTCTATACACTTGGAAAATAATTAGAAAAAAAAGAAAATTGATCAGAGAAAAATATGAGCGTCGAAGAGTTAAAGTCACAACATTGTAAATAAATGGGAAACTTATTTCTATACACTTAGAAAATAATTAGAAAAAAGGTAAAATTGATCAGAGAAAAATATGTTAACTTTTACAATGTAAACGTATTTTTGGTACCTCCGAGTGTATGTCTTTAAAAAACCGAGTAAAAGACTGTAGAAAAATCTGGAAAAATTCTTGCAGCTTCTTTAAAGAATTTAAATAAGATTCCACTACCGGAGAACTTTTTCTAAGAAGGAACCAAAGTCCGGTACTTATTAGTTTCTGAAAAGTCGATATCTTTGCAGGTAGCTTGAATAAAATTAATCTACGTTCATGGAGTGAGAGTCAGAGATGTGAGAAAAATTATTCAGCTTTGAATCTCACAATATAACGAGTAAATACAGCTTTGCTGATGTGTAATGGTAAACTTAGCGAACTAATGTAATTCAAATCGTACGATATTTTCCGTACGAATGTAACGAGTGTTCTAATATTTACGAATGAAAGTGTACCTATATTTTTCCCCGAATAAAATGTGGAATATTTCCGACAATGAATAATTAACAGATTATTAACAGAATAAATTGTAGTTGAATAAGGTTGCTAAAAAGAATTTTAAAAGAACTGGCGAAAAAGTCTGTGTTAGGAAAATGAATAATGTAAAATTGAACAATGGTTTGTTGTAATTTAATAATATTACGAAAGAAAATTATTATTCGTCGCGAATGATACGGTAGAAAATGTGTTTAACTAAACATACAGTAGAGACGATTATTCAAATGTACGAGAGGAAAATAAACTTCGTTTATAGGTTAGGTAAAATCTAAGTGATACTTTTTTCAGGGAAAACTCGGTGGAAAAAAAAAGAAAATTGTAAACACCAGAGGCAAGTAAACTGTATCGTTGAAACATTCACCGTGCAATTACACCAAAAACCACTGTATCTCTTGAACCATAACCAGGTCAAGCTTAAAGCTCCTTCATTTACCCTTCTTTTAAATTTATCCCCGCAAATCCGCGGAGCGTTTCCGCTCGTACAACGGTATATGCGAATCGGAAACGCGATACGTCGAATCACCGAAACAAGAAGTTATCGTCGGAAAAATAAAAAAAGAAGAGAAAGAATTGGCGCTTTTGTCCTAGCGTGTATTGTCTCCGGTGATCTAAAAATCGTGGCTTTCCTCCGCGCTGTATTTGGGCCGGGTTTTTTTCGTAAGCGGATATTTCCGCAGCGCGAGTTCACCGGCGATTTTGAATGAATTCTGCTCTCTCTCTCTCTTTCTCTCTTTGCCTATACCGGGTGTGTACGTCGAAACTGTACATACACTGTACGGCAATGTCAGCAATACGTCGAAGAGGAAACGGCGGAGCGTGATACGCGAATATCGAGGAAAAGAGAGAGAGACGGAAGTTAGAGGCGGGGAAGCGAGACGAGACTGATAGGGGGGAGAGGAGAGACTGAGAAGTGAGGGAGAGATGAGAGAGGAGAGAATGAGAGAGAACAGAGAAAAGAAAGAGCGAGAGGAGAGAATGAGGAGTGAGAGAGAGGAGAGAGAAGAGAATGAGCGAGAGGAGAGAAAGGGAAATGAGAGAGAAGAGATTGGGAAGTAGGAGAAAGGTGAGAGAGGAGAGAGAGGAGAAAAAGAGAAAGAGAGAGGAGAGAAAGGGGAGTGAGATAGGGAGGGGAGAGAAATGAGAGATAGAGAAGCGAGGGGAACAAAGAGGTTATAGAAAAAGACAGAGAGAAACAGAAGGGAAGTGAGATAGAGACGAGAGAGCAATGAGAGACAGAGAAGTGAGGTGGACAAAGAGGTTGGAGAAAGAGAGAGAAGGGGAGCGAGATAGAGACGAGAGAGAAATGAGAGAGAGAAAGAGGGAGGCGCGATAGGGGGTGGGGTGAGAGAAAGAGAGAGATGGGAGGCAACGACTTCCGCCGATCGATTTCTGCGCTCTCGCAGTTAACTCCCGTGGGCTCCTTTATGCCACGCCTTGCACGTTCGATATTTCGCTTCGTTATCGACACTTTAATCCGATCGATCCAGATCCTACCGCTTGTCGTCCGCTCTGATACTCGATCGCCCTTGTAAGTCGATTAATCGATACGAAATTGATACCCTACCGGTCCCAGTGTTACACATTCGCATTGCCAGTCACAGCAACACGCGTCTTTCGTGCCTTCCAATTAATTCTTCCTGACTCGTTCTATTCGCCTTTTTTCGTCCTTTTATTCTTACCGTCCAATTTACATCATTCTGTTACTTGTTAGACAGATAAAACCTATTGTACCGTGATTCGCTACACTGTTTCAAATTCCCAGCTCTTTCTCTACGTAGACTGCTCTTGGAAGAGCAAACTTTCCCATGGTAGATTTTCATTCTACGTGAAAATAAAAGGCTGTTCGTTGAAGCAACGTTGAAACAGCATAATTTCGGATTCGTCAGAACAAACTTGAATGGATCAACGAACCTACCAGATGAAGAAGTAGCACGGAACAACAGTAGAATCCAATATTTCATACACAAAAAAATTACAATTTTATTTGATCTCCAACGATAACTCCTACAACCAATTCTTTACCATCTCGTTTTACCCCTTTTAACAACCCAAGAAACTGTCTACCGTCTGCCACGAAACGACAGGAGTAAACAAAAAATCTGGCCGTGGTAATTTCTAAAGGAAAGCCGCGGGAGAAAAAAGAAATCGCCTGCCGAAACTTCTGTACAATGTGTCTCATTACCGAAACGCGATTGTTCCACGGGTCGATCGATTCTCTCTCCTTTTGTCTCCGCGCGGCGGAAACTCCAAAGGGAAATGTACATAGAAGTCGAAGAAGTCGAGGTGCACCGATAAGCAGCGAGAGGGGACCACCGACTCTCTCCCCCTTGCGATAAAAGTGTACGCTTCTAGGGAAACGAAATTACGAGAAGGGAGAGACCGACCTGGCGGCCGGGGAAAGGGAAAACTTGCCTTGCCGCGACGCTATTATCCGCGTTACAAAGTTAAACCGCGCGCGCCGCACCGTCTGTTGCAAACATTCGAAACGTCGATGCTCTTCACCTCCTCCGCGCCACCTTCTCGCTCCCTATGCGAAAGGGAGTCTAGCTACCTTTGAACTTCGTCGTCATTTTTTCACCGTTTCACGCTGGCGCGGCCAACTGCACCGCGCTGCCACACCGAGGAAAAAAATTCACTCGCTAAATAACGCAATCCCTGACGGAAA
>NW_017100566.1:69560-125119 GCF_001263275.1 Habropoda laboriosa
GAGTTATTGGAAATGAGAATATTAAACGAGGCGACGTAGCTCGATATCGCGGCGATTTAGGGAGAAGTTGTTTTTATCGTGGATCGTTAAAATTTTCTCGATAGAAGCAGCGATATCTCTACACGAAAAAGCGTACTCTTTGACACGTTCGCTGTAATCAGAAAATTAAGATGGATTTTTCCTCATTTTCACGAAGTACACACTTTTGATGTCGCAACGATGATACGCTGTCGACAGTGGCACACGGGGCAGCAAATCTTTGATATTCCGCCGGTGACCAATTGACACACTGTCAATACCCTGTCGACAGTGTGTCGACAGTGGCACATGGGTCCCCGTCGACAGTGCGTCGACAGTGGCACATGGGTCCCCGTCGACAGTGTGTCGACAGTGGCACATGGGTCCCCGTCGACAGTGCGTCGACAGTGGCACATGGGTCCCCGTCGACAGTGTGTCGACAGTGGCACATGGGTCCCCGTCGACAGTGTGTCGACAGTGGCACACGGGGTAAGTTTTTAATATTTCGACGATAACCAATCGACACAGTGTCGACACTGGCACACTAGGTAAGTCATTATGTACCGACACTGCTTCGACAGTGGCAGCGAACGTGTCAACTCTTTCGTTACTATGGGCGATTATAGTCAGTCGTTGTAACAAGGTCTCGTCTAATATAAAAATACATTAACCCTTCCATTGCTATTACTGACTACAGGCGTTTTGAAAATTTGCTCGCATTTTACTTTTGGAGCCTTTCGCTGCACTTCCATCTTAATTTTATCCTTTAATTAATATTCTTAAATTTGTCCTTCCACCTTAATTCAATAAACCGAATTTCGAAACGATACGGCCAAAATACCAAATTTTCCGGCTGTCCTTCAAAATTTACCGTCAATCACTCACGTAGCGAAAGGGTTAAATACTGAAACAAAATTCCCACGTCTATTTCCACGTTAGTTCAAAAAAAATTTCACTTCCAATTAGCTATTTCCCTGCAGCGAAGAAACCATCGAGGTGCGAAGGGTTGATATAACATTTAAACACGGAGAAGTGTTGCCAGGGCGACTGCACGATCGCTGATAAAGCACGCGTGTGCCGCTTATTTAATCGTGCAACGCGTTTCCCGGCACGAAAGGGTTAAACCTCCAAGACAATAACCTTTACCGCCGCAACATTCCGTTAATAATCATTCGGCGGTTCTTTTAATACGAGCATTAATCTGGTTTACTTCCTCGACCGAGCTTGGGAAACGGGGAAGGAGAAGATACAGAGAGGATGGGAAGAAGAAGGTAGGAAAAGCGCGACGCCAAACACTGTTTAAATCTTCAAAGACGTTTCCTCGTTCCGTGGAAGGAATAAGGTCCCTTTCAATTCTTCATATTATCCTGGCCCGGCTAGTCGAGCTTCGTGGAACCAATAATGTCGTTCAAGGAATGGTTACGGAATGCAAATACCAAATCGAGTTCCTCAATGGGGAATGCGAACCAGTTCCCGAGGCCAGGTATCGATGAAGATTGCCAAGCCTCGAAACAATAGATTGATTCCGTGCAAAATTCACTATCGTTCGACTACGATTTTATTAAAAATAAGACGTCGGAATCGGTTCTGTTGGAACATCTCCACACGTGAGAATTTTCAACTTTTCTCGACGAGAAATTATACGAATATATCAACGTAATCGAAGTAATAACTTACAGCAACGTGTGTGACTCGTGGGCAAAGATTCTGACGAACATGTGAGAAAAATAGTTATATCGGTAAGAAAAATTAATCGTGATCTTAATCTTCGTTTGAATTTCTAAGACCGAAGATTACTAAATGTGTTATAATTAATCTGTGACAGTTGTCGACAGTGGCACACGGGGTAAGTTTTTAATATTTCGACGATAACCAATCGACACAGTGTCGACACTGGCACACTAGGTAAGTCATTATGTACCGACACTGCTTCGACAGTGGCAGCGAACGTGTCAACTCTTTCGTTACTATGGGCGATTATAGTCAGTCGTTGTAACAAGGTCTCGTCTAATATAAAAATACATTAACCCTTCCATTGCTATTACTGACTACAGGCGTTTTGAAAATTTGCTCGCATTTTACTTTTGGAGCCTTTCGCTGCACTTCCATCTTAATTTTATCCTTTAATTAATATTCTTAAATTTGTCCTTCCACCTTAATTCAATAAACCGAATTTCGAAACGATACGGCCAAAATACCAAATTTTCCGGCTGTCCTTCAAAATTTACCGTCAATCACTCACGTAGCGAAAGGGTTAAATACTGAAACAAAATTCCCACGTCTATTTCCACGTTAGTTCAAAAAAAATTTCACTTCCAATTAGCTATTTCCCTGCAGCGAAGAAACCATCGAGGTGCGAAGGGTTGATATAACATTTAAACACGGAGAAGTGTTGCCAGGGCGACTGCACGATCGCTGATAAAGCACGCGTGTGCCGCTTATTTAATCGTGCAACGCGTTTCCCGGCACGAAAGGGTTAAACCTCCAAGACAATAACCTTTACCGCCGCAACATTCCGTTAATAATCATTCGGCGGTTCTTTTAATACGAGCATTAATCTGGTTTACTTCCTCGACCGAGCTTGGGAAACGGGGAAGGAGAAGATACAGAGAGGATGGGAAGAAGAAGGTAGGAAAAGCGCGACGCCAAACACTGTTTAAATCTTCAAAGACGTTTCCTCGTTCCGTGGAAGGAATAAGGTCCCTTTCAATTCTTCATATTATCCTGGCCCGGCTAGTCGAGCTTCGTGGAACCAATAATGTCGTTCAAGGAATGGTTACGGAATGCAAATACCAAATCGAGTTCCTCAATGGGGAATGCGAACCAGTTCCCGAGGCCAGGTATCGATGAAGATTGCCAAGCCTCGAAACAATAGATTGATTCCGTGCAAAATTCACTATCGTTCGACTACGATTTTATTAAAAATAAGACGTCGGAATCGGTTCTGTTGGAACATCTCCACACGTGAAAATTTTCAACTTTTCTCGACGAGAAATTATACGAATATATCAACGTAATCGAAGTAATAACTTACAGCAACGTGTGCGACTCGTGGGCAAAGATTCTGACGAACATGTGAGAAAAATAGTTATATCGGTAAGAAAAATTAATCGTGATCCTAATCTTCGTTTGAATTTCTAAGACCGAAGATTACTAAATGTGTTATAATTAATCTGTGACAGTTTAGCCTCTATTACCTGATACAGTACTAAACCAGTAAATTGCCGACGCTTAAATGCACAGTCAGAAAAAAATCCTAGGTTAAGGTGTTAATTCTCATGCATGCCATACCGGAACTACGCCTTTTATCATCCCAAAGGTGCTCCATGAAATTCCAAATAGGCAATCGAGGCATTGATGCATTACCAAGAAACCGTATTCCAATTTTCTCTGCCATAAATTCTAAAAGATTGTCTGCAGCAAAGACGTACGAGCTCCTTTCCCTCCACCAGAGTACCTACAAATTAACACCAACTACAAAAGAAACAGCCTCTGTTCCTTTAAAAAAGCAAAATAAAAAATCGAACTATCTAATCTAGTACCACTCTCGATTTAAAATAACACAGCAAAGAAATTCGAGGTTCCACCTGTCCACCTTGTCCCCGTATTTCTTGCATATTTCAAAGTCACAGCTCGAGAGTCCGCCCGAAACGGTTTAAGTCGCGCGTCGCAGCGTATAAAGAATCGCGCGAGTCACCCGTTGCACCGGAGTGATAAATCCTTGGCGCAGGTAGAAAATAAATATCGCCGCGAGCACATTAGCCGGAAGTTCAGCAGTTTAAATCCTGCGCACGAACGCGAAGAAGAAGAAGAAGAAGAAGAAACGATTTTCTCCAAGGAGGGACGAGAAGAAGGAAGAAAAAGCATGGACATGGAAGAACGTTTGGATTGGCCAGTACGGAGCAGGATTTTCGACCAGATGGTACAGAGAAAGAGACGTGTGTGTGTGTGTGTGTGTACAATGCCTGGTGGCTCTGGTAAACGCGACGATTTACGACGTTCCCAGAGCTCCGAGTGCAGCATGTGACCGCGGCGTGTATTCGCGTAAACAAACCTAACCCGCGACCAGATGCTTAGGGAATTTTTCTCTGGTCAACCGTTCTAACAGATTTCCAATCCCTTGTTCCCTCGCTCGTGTCTGTTATTGACCAGTCCTATTGACCAAAGGAAAGAATAAATATACTGCACACACGCGCACACATGTGTGGTACACGTGGGGAAGGGAATGTAACTGAAAGTTGGAACGATGTAAGGCTAGAATTGTTGACGGGAGAATCGAAGAGTGGATCGATGGATTTGCGAGAGTTCCTCCCCTAGAAGTACCGTGTGGCCGTCAGAAAGGTCGGCGCCTCGTGTCGTAGGCCACGATAGCGTACAGTGGTACGCTGTAACGCAGAGGGACTACGTAATAAGGGTGATGGAACGTTACAAATTGTATGAGGTGTTGCGTATCGACTTCGAAGGGGCATTGTATCCTGTGGACGCAAAACACGGCTCGTGATACTGGGGAGTATAGTCGGTGGAAGCGATGTAGCGAGCTCGTAAATTAAAGCGTTAAGCAGAGTGACAGTTATCGAGGCAGATGCTTCCAGAAATGTCTATCATCTGAGAATTGATAGTTTCTTATTTAATATTAACTGTACCATGCACGATGAATTGACTGGTTTTAAAATTTGTTATGTAGTTTTTTTTCTTATTGTTATCTAGAGGCTATTTTCTGACTTGTTTTCTATGCTAAATTGGAAAATGTGATGTTTATTTTACAAACGGTCATTCGACCGGCTACGGTAAGAATAGGTACACATAAAGTGTTAACTCTTTGAAGCACAGAATTTTAAGACGAAAACAGAGTCTAGTTGCACAGGAATTTTACTTTAAAAAAATGTAACAAAGTAGGTATGAATTACGCGACATGAAACAGCTAAAACTTAAAAAAAAATGTTGAGATAATTAATTATTAGGCGCGTAAAATTTGTGAAAACAGGTTAAATTAGATTAGTTTTGTTTTCCTAATGCTTCAAGGTGGGATGAAAAACATCCCGCTGTGCATATGTAAGTACTAAAAAGGTGGGACACTTTTAACCCCACTATGCACCAAAGACTTAAAGATTAGTGTCGAAGACTCTGTTTACAATTTCTTATCGAAGCTATACTTCGTTAAGTCTCCATAAAAAAATAATGGTAAAAATTAACGTGCAGCTGTTAAGGATTCAGGCGCATAAAATTTGTTTGACCCTTTCACTGCGGCAGACGGTAGATGATCAACGACGGTCGCAAAATCTGTCGTTTCAACCGTATCGTTTCGAACTTATTTTCATGAAGTTAAGATGAAAGTGCACAAGGGATAAAATTAAGGATTACATCAAGGCAGAAGTGCGCTATAAAGCGTGAAGTACAGTGTGAGCAAATTTTCAAAGTGCCTATAGGCACCAATGGGAATGAAAGGGTTAAATATAACTGCAATGTAAGAACCAATTATCGAGCTGCTTATCTCCCTCAAACTGCTGATTTCACTCTTGGATTACGCGTACTTTGACGACAAATTAAACGACCTCGATATATCGCTTCCACAGACTATACAATATTAAATTTTGTTATTGGGAGATGTCTAAGAGCGTTGAAAAAAATTCTGCAGGATTGCTTTCTGCAAACGATGAAGTTCAATTTGAAAAGGAAGGACGTGGAGAAGATTCTATCGCGGTAAATATAATTTAAAGAGTGCAGTTTCCGGCTGGCGTTCATTCGTTTGCATTCACATCACGTACCAGCGATTCACGAGTCGCTCAACAATTATATTTCACCGTGCGCCACTCGTCAAATTATCCCAGTTTCATAAACAATTACTTGCCAAGTATTCCTCGTTAATTGTGTCGAATAATGAACATGATGTTTTCTTGCATCAGAGCGAACACGCGGAAATAGCAATTTCCTCGACAAACTGTACCCTCTAATTTAAATCGAGCCGCGAGAAAAATATTTGCTCTCTTCAATCAGTCTCTTCTCCGTCCTGATAAATCCTCGAATTAAGAACGTTTCTTCTCCCAAATGAATGGAAAAAAATTGCGGTTTTTTCTCTGCGCGTAAAATGTTTTCAATTTTTTCGCTGCTGTTTTTGCCTGAAGCGCTTTGGAAATTGTCTCCCACTGTGCTGTTTCGCCGTAATTTTTGCTGCTTGCACACTTTCGCCTCGATTTAACAAAGCTAATTTTAAAACCACGATCAATCTTCTAAAAAAATAGTTTTCAAATTTTTTTAATTAAAATAAAAAATTTAAAAAATGCTTTCTTTTTTTTTTAAAGATTGATATGCAAGGTATGAATTGTAAAATGTGCTATTACGTGAGTTGGCTGGGTTATGTGAGCGAGTTAAAGACGTCACAACGACAAAACTTGAAAAATGAAGGAATCATTTTAATTCAGAATTTTCATTCATTTTTCACGCTCGTTGATCGAGTATCGACGAAATTACACCGTAACCTAACCAGGGACCAACAATTTTCCACCAAATATCACCTATTCCATCCACTTTTCCAGCGACGGTCGAAAAAGTGGAATTTTCCGGCGAGGAAACATTCCAGGAGAGACCGCGGAGAAGACGAACGAGCCCGCGGACGTTTATTCGCGAAAAGAAATCCGACGTTTTAACTTTAATATTACTCCCGTTTTATGGTAATTACTTTCCTCCGCGTCCATTACGCTCCACGCTGGACGTTTGTTGCTGGATGCACGCGAGGCCTCCGCTCACGTTCCAGGCCCACAGAGTAACGCTGTTTGCGCTACTTTCTGGCTCGTTTTTAATTATAAAAGTTTCCCTTTAGCCCGGCCTCGCCGCGCTCACCTCCGCCGCGCCGATCCCCGCTTGCAACTTTTTTAAAATGCACTCGCCGATGCGCAACTAACCACCCCTCCTCCTCGTTTTTCCTTCCAGAAAATAGTCTAACAATTTTTTCTTTCTCTTTAACTTTTCTCGTCATCGAGAACAAATTACATTTCTTCCCCGTCGTTTCCTCCACTCCGCGAATGAAACGTTCGAAAGGCGGCTTTTCTCTCAGTTGCATCGTCGATTTTGAGTTGTGAGAATTTTTTTTAACCCTTTTATGATCGATTGGGGAATAAATGGACCCTGAATTTTGAGCGAACGGCGTAAGAATGTGAAGAAAGAGTACAGAGGAAAGGTTAAGAGGGAAATAGAGAAAGATGAAGGAAGAGAAAGTGGTGGAAAATTTGGCATTGCACCCGCTTGAACTCGAGCGAGGATGGTCGCCACATGTGCGTCCAAGACACGGCGAATTCGAGCGAAAGCTTAGGAGAGACAAAAGACAAAAGGTAGAAAGTTCTCGAAGGAGAAAGTTTTGGGAAATTAGAAAACCTTGGACACATCCTGAGAAGGGTGCTCCTTGAAATTCGATTCTTCTTTTCTTACATATTGACTATAGCCTGCACTAAAACTGTGACTCGCCATTATAAGGATTTAATAAAAAAAAAAAAAATGTGTATTATTCAGCACCTTCAAATATTGTACAATTCTTCTTTGGTTAAACATTGACTATAGCCTGCACTAAAACTGTGACTCGCCATTATAAGGATTTAATAAAAAAAAAAAAAATGTGTATTATTCAGCACCTTCAAATATTGTACAATTCTTCTTTGGTTAAACATTGACTATAGCCTGCACTAAAACTGTGACTCGCCATTATAAGGATTTAATAAAAAAAAAAAAAATTGCTTATCCTTCTCTCATTATTTCAAAATCTCTCTTCTTTCTTACCTAACTTTTTCATTTATTTCTATTTCTTTACATCTTCACTCTATATTCTAGCAACATTATACAACCTTTCTCTGCTCTAAAATCTAACATGAAAAAAAAAAAAAAAAAGTGTATTCAGCACCTTCAAATATTGTACAATTCTTTTTTTATTACACACTGACTATAGCCTGCACCAAAAGTGTGACTCGCCGCTATAAAAATTTAATTAAAAAGTAGCTTATCCTTCTCACAATCTGAAAATCTCTCTTCTTTCCTACCTAACATTTTTATTTATTTCTATTTATTTCCGTGCTCACCCTACACTCCAGCAACATTCTACAATCTTTCTCCGTCCGAAAAATCCCACATGAAGCCAGCAGAAAAAAGAGCAGAAAAACACCTCTGACCGCCTGGCGATTAAAAGTTTGCATATTCAGTTCCGCGCGAGTGATCCCCGAGGCGTTAATAAGCAGCGGAGTCGTTTAAGTCTGCACGTGGCTGAATAATCACCTAAAAACGCGTGTCTCGAAGACGTCGGGGACAATCGCGTTGTCCAACGTATAATTTCTATGCAGCTTGTGTCGTCGGGTTAATTTTTCTTTTCAGAGGAAGCTACACGCGACACGAGCGAAGGTAAGAAAAGTAAGAAGAAGGAAGGAAGGAAGACGACGATGGTGGTTATACTATACCCGAGGCGTTTCTGCATAGTTTGCTTTGCAATTCTACCGCTAACAAGTCCCACCATCCACCGCCACACCACTACACACCACCACCACCCCCTTTGGCCTGTTTCTCTCTCGTCTTGTTCGTTGGAAACGAGGCCCGAAGCGTTTGCAGAGGAAAATTCAAGCTCTGAAAGGCTACGTCTGACGCGATGAACGAGGTAGAAACGACGAACGAGTGTGACGCGATATTCCTTCATGTTAATTCAAAGATAATTTGTGGCGGGAACCGGCTGAAAGCTTTAGCCTTTCCTTACGCTTCCTCCTTCTTCTTTTATATCTCTAAATCATTATATACCCAGGGCATAACCTTTCATACAGGCCGATGCCACTTTTCACGGGTTCTTCGAGGTCACTGGACGGCCTTTCCTACACTCTGCAAGTCTCGCTTTTGCTTTGTTTCTCAAACACGGCAAGAAAGAAAGGGAGAGAGAGGAGAGACTCGGTTTGATAAGAAAAATACCGTCGGTTTTGGATTACCTACTAACGGTTCTTAAGGTTCTTTAATTAAAATTTCGTCGCTAGGATACTTTAACCAGGGGTCCTGTAAATTGCATCGACCTGTTAATTGGCTGCAGCTTCTCCTCTTCCCTTCCTCTCTCTCTCACCCTTACACGTCTAGGTCGTTTCGCGATCGAAAGAGATAGGGTTCGAGTGTTCTGTTGAAACGACAGGAGGGGCGATTGGAAAGAGCTCGTTTATCGGCTGATAAAATGTCGAGGATCTTGAAAGCTTTAATATGTCACGTGGGCGGAATGTTTAATTAGAGCATTGTGTTAGTGGGTTGAATAAGGTATGACGGTTGAGATTGCCGATGGAGGAATTGGGTTAAGTATACACGCGTATGTGTGCAGATAAGTGAAAGAGACTAACGTGAACTTCAAATTTTACTTAGAAATATAGTTCTACTGGCAATTAGAATGACACTGTTATTTGGCTAACCGGGAGGGAAAAAGTTGCGGCACGCGAGAGTGAAATGAAAGGAATTAATTAGAACGTTCGATTTGATCGCGGAGCGCGCCAAACTTTGTACAGTCGGAGGAAGAAATATAGGTTGCCTCGGTTGTGATGAACGTTTCCATTGCTATCGATGGTCGAGAAAAAATATCTCAGAGGAGCTTTGTATGATACAAGGACGTGTATCTCTGGTGATTTATAATAATAAGTCTCTACAAAGCCATCTTGAAGATCACTTCAAGATCATCAACATTTTTTACATATTAACCCTTTGCGGTCTTTAACCCTTTGAGGAATTTTTGCCTTCGCATTTGTGTCTTCAGATGTCATACAATGATAAATTATCAATTATAAATTATAAATGATAATAAACCAATTTTTTATATGCTAATATTATACTGAAACTTAATACTTTATAACTAATACTATGCTAAAATATTGAAATAAAGGTAAACTACCTAAATGAGTTAATATCAAGATGAGTTCAACGACCTATAACATCGTGATCTTGAACCATACAAAAATAATGAAACAAAGTTAACAATAAGCCATACTTCATGTGGCCCAAACTGAGATTTCGAGCCCACATCTTCTAATTCCTGGCCGATACGCTCGACCTTGCAAACTTGGACCGATCTTCCAACTTCGCCACATTTCTTCCACCGACTATACATTCGCCACGTGACCGCAGCGTCTCGTTAAACTCAGACTCGAGACTTCGCCTAAATCCCTTCGTTACACGCGTTGCAGCGTAACCCAACGCCTACGTGCCCACTTTTACACTCGATTAATATAATAATCTACAAATTAAACGGAACACAACCACTTACGGAGAACACTGTCCCCGTTGAAAAATCACTTTCGCGCTCGGGCTAAGTGAACTGGTCGCGGGAGAACCAGCTTACCGGATAACTTCTTTCCGAGCTTTCTCCTTCGCTCTTATCGGTGCACACAGAGAGCAAGAGGCAACAACCGTCGCAGAACGAAATTACGTAAAACGTTCTCGAATTTAGGGAACCGGATACACCGACGACTAATCCCGATAGTATAAAGAGTTTCTTTCCCCGTGGCGGTGTTCCGTTCAGCATGGCGGATGGAAAAACGCTGAAGGCGTAACGCGGCGACAAAAGAATATACCTCTTCGCAGTTCACTCGTGCACGGGGGAAAAATATGAACAGAACAACGGTCGAGAGAAAAAACGGCCTTTACGAACCTCTGTCTTTAAGCTGAAACAATTTCAATTTGAATTTCCCGCGTGAAATTATCGAACACGTGATTTAACGATTTTACAAAATGAAGTCTTGTACTAGTTTGCACAATGTGACATTTTTTTTGTTTTAATGATTTTAACCTTTTACGAAGCTCTGTCTTCGAGCTGAAACAATTTCAATTTGAATTTCCCGCGTGAAATTATCGAACACGTGATTTATCGATTTTACAAAATGAAGTCTTGTACTAGTTTGCACAACGTGACTTTTTTTTTATGATTGTATCCTTTTTATGGTTACAGGACTTAAAAAGGCGAATAGTTGATTTTTAGTGAGTATGGTTACTAGGAAATGATAGGTTAAGAGTTAAATTGAGCAGTTGGACTGTTCAGAAAAAAAAATGATTCATCCGTAGGTCGTTGAAGCTTCCACTCGGAGCAGATCAACGAAACCAAGAGGCCGATAAATTCGACCAGAAACTTTTTCAAGTTAAGCCAAGTTCGAAGCATAACAGCCAAATAATTGAGTACTCCTCTCGGTTCGATAACAAGAGTTTCGTCAATCTCCAGCTTGAAGCACCCTAGCAACGCTCGAGTAGCTTAAATATTCCATGTGTATGTATATCGAACAGAACGATCGTATCAATCGATGCGTCGTATCGTTCTAAACTACCTGTAAACATTTCTTTTTCAACGTTAAATCCAAAGAAATTCTCTATCAAGAAATTGGAACTATTACATCTAATTAAAAGTCAGTAAAAATCCAATGGCAATTTTATTTCCTATGCACCTTATTCTACAAGACTGATAATACTAATCTCTGTACATGACCTACATGCTGAGTCATCGGTCAAACGGGTGAGATAATGCACGACCCATATACCAGGTCATCAGTCTCGAATATATTAAAATTTATCATATTTTCGAATAAAGAAAAAAAAAATAGATAGTGTATACTTTTGTAAACACGATTAACCTCTTCAGGGACGATTTTTTTGAAGTTACGAAGAAATAATCTAATTTTTTATGTACTTACATTCATGTTGAGTCGATAGCAATTAAACTGTTTCTTGTTGGGAGGTTATGTTTATCATATTTTCTGTATTAGAAATATTGGACTTTTCGGGAAAAAACTAAACATATGTATCACTGTCCCTGTGAAGAGGTTAACGATATTCTTTCTCAATTAGAAATTCTTGTCGTTCGAATAACATACTAACTTGTCCTACACGGTTAACAGATTGATACGTCAAAACAACATTTTTCCACGAATAGGAACATACACGTGCACCATCTAGTTCCATAATAGAGAACGAGTCCCAGTTCAGATGGGTTCTCAGATTTCAAGTCGCGTTTCCAAGGGTGAAGAAGCCAGCCGGGCAGGCAGGCAGGCGGACAAGCGAATATAACGGGGCTCCAGGAAGACTTCCACTCGGTCAGAGCGTGGCGAATAGCTTTTGTCTGAAACGTCGGCTTTTTCTGCATTCCGTCCAGAGACTGAATAGATCAGCCTCTCACCTTGCATACTGATCGTTTGTTTAAGCCGAAGACGCGCTATATACTGGCCACCGGCTCTCGCGCCACGCTGACGTATATATAGCGATGCATCACTGCATTCCAATGAGCCACTCGACCGTATTGCCGATTCAATAACGCTTCCGTTCGATTCAAACCGCGGGAACACGCGTGCCCCGAGAACGCGGTCGCGTGTCGACGCGAGAATCTCTCGCAGATGTGTGTCCCTCTAACGAGAAACGGCTCAAACGATTTTTCTTTTGTCGATCCTGCACGCCTTTCCGTCGAGTTTTTATTTCTTGTCGTAGACTCTGTTTCGAGTTTTCTCTCGATGTAGATTTGACTGTTATAAGTTGGAATATCAATAGTTTACTTATGGAATACCGTGTATAAAGAAGCTCTGAATATACAAAAGGGCGTAAAGAATAGGGAACAGTAAAAAAAAAATAAAGATTGTAAATTGTTTTCGATAATCTTCGAAATAGCTTGAAGCACGTTAATTTTGAACACCTTGTATATAGGTTCATCGTCCTCAAAGGGTTAACTAGCTAGGTTGCAATATTGTGGGTTAATAGTTATGGTTGACACGTTCCGGCGTATCCGGCGAGACAACGCTGTGTCGCGGAATAAAAATTCGTTAGGCGAACTCTGGTAAGATATTGTTTGAACTATTGTTTTAACGAAGTGAGGGTGAATGTGGATCACAGTGTCAAGGATGTGAAACAATTATGTGTTCTGATTGAAATACTTCAACATGAATTGAAGACGATTCTATGCTGCGAAATTAGGTTAGGTTATGTTATGTTAGACGCCACGCATAATAGTGAACGATGGTTATCTTTATGACGGAGATTGTAAATCAAATGTAACAAGTTGTAACACGTTAACCGGCTATGAATTTGCCTGTGGTTAGAGTTCATTAGAAACGAAGGGTGCACTAAGGGCAGTCGTAACTATTGATTGGCCTAATTATTTCCAGCGAGTTGTAAACGTGCTGCGTCGAGGTTTAACTCCCTCGCATACTTTTTAACTTGGCGATACGCAAGACTGAATCGAATCGAGGAATAATTGTCAATTATGCTGATCGTTACTAACGAATCGTAAATGTCGATGTCTTGAATGTTGCAATAATCAATCAGCACCGGATAAAATAAGCAAATGCTCGTGGGATAACATTTCCCTTCGTATCGAAAACGCATTACCAAGTTACTTATTCATAAAGAAACCCCTTGTTCACGACTATTAACCAACTAATTGCCACAAACATACTACTAAATTATAAATTGCCGTCTACAATCAGAAACATTAATTACCCTTGGAATCAAACAAGTTACCAAACAGCGGATAATTACATTGAATCGTTAAACGATCAGAACACGGTCGGTCACCGGTGTATTTAACGAGTTACCTGTGTAATTTAAACGAAATAACAAAAACTATTTCGTTGGTTATTTGACCGGTTAAATTATCTCTATCCGTGGACCTCGTCGCTACCCGAGTTCCACCTCTCCCCTTCTCGCGTCGCGTCGCACCGACAAACTGTTCCCAGTGAATAACAACCAGATCGCTTTTACGTCGAAAATACAGATTTTCCGCGAGGCACAGTCGATAAGTTTGAATTCACCGCACGCCACGAAACTAACCTTCCGCGCGCGCTCGCGCTTAAACGAAATAATACCGTCGCGTTCCAGTTTCATTGAAATTGACACCACTTTCAGTCGGTTGTTATTGATTCGGAACATCTCGATAGCTTCTCCGTCGAATAAAGCGAACAGAAGGAGAAAGGGAGAGGGAGAGAGAGGCTGTAGAGAGTGAGTTCAATTTGTTGCACGAAACGTAGAATTTATATTGACAGTTATTAATATTTGGTTCGAATATGAAAATTCACTCTAGCGACTACTCGTATATACACACTCGTTCTATCGGTTTTAAATCATTGCAAAAACAAGAGCGAACAAGAACCAGCCAGTTTGAAGCGTCAATGCGTTGCTAATGCAGTGTACACAGTTTGTACGGCTGCCTTTTTTTTCACTGTTTACAAACCTACCTCGTCGAGAGCGCACACAAGGATAAAAGTAATCTCACGCGAGAGCCACGTCCGTTCAAGTATTTCGTTCCTCGTATTTCGATGTACATAAACATATATGTATGTATCTCTGAACGTTTCACACCGAATATAAACATAATTTTAAGCGCACAACTCTTATTGCGAATCGATTGCAAGAGTTTTCGCAATTCGTCGCGTCCGCGGTGTAAGAAACGTTAAGGCTGGTAACGTCGTGTGAGCTCCGTTGCCGTGGCAACGGGAAAAAAACGCGCGAGTAGCACTCGTGCAAAGCTCGTCGCAATTGAGATGCACCGTTGCTCGCTTCGATTGCTTGGCAAAACAATAGTTTTGCCCAAGCACTCTGACAAATGGACTGACCAGTTCTTTGAAACAAAGAAAAATAGACGAGTAGGAGAGAGGGGAGGGGGACGTTTAACACGTACGACCTAGTGTAGGTTATAGGTGAATCACAGGACGATTCACAGATGGTTCGAGCAACAGCCTAGGCTAGTTAAGGACAGCCACCATATAGTTTTAAATGGTAATTGTAGAAGGCGTGAACAATAAATATAACGGTACAAGTGGAAACTTCCTACCTACTTATGCATTCATAATGGACCATTAAAAGAAACGTTTAATCTGTTCCGCAAAACTCTTTGTTAAATTACAGCATGAAATACGTACATATGTAAATAAATATATACTGAATCGAGAATGTAATAGACAGAAGAAGAACGGCACGCGGAAGGATTCTCGCGGACACGCAATTATTAATGTGTTCCTTGGTGAATACGGCTGCTCGTCGAACCGATAAATAGGTTAGGATATTACAATTTCTCGTTACGTAAAAAGTGACCGGCTCAGCGAGACCTATCCTAATCTCGCGCGCGCGCTGCGGTTCTTCGGTTCCCACAATCAGTCGAGCGTATTATGACTATCCTGTTGTCGGTTGCTGTACCGAGTTCCAGACGTACACGCGAGGAAATATCAGATTTGTTCGATACGAGATTATAATCGAATAATCGACCGATCGATATCAATGTTATCCTAACCTCTTATCCATCTTCGACTTCTTCGTTCTGTCATCACGAAAAAAAAAGTACAGGATATTCCTGTAAAAAATTCAACCGGTATGATATTGGAAACGTAGCGTGGAAGGCTATGTTGCTGAAAAAAGTATTTGCCTCACGTTACTGCGCGCTGCCACGCTACGTTTACCGACCTCGAATACGAGTTTTTCCTTGTTTTTTTCTTTAAATCGAGATTAAGAGGTGTACTGCTAGTGAAATTGTTTTTGCGCGAGTCAACGTACAAAATAACTCGCTACTTATCGCCAAATCTAAATAAGCATTTGGCGGTTAAAGTGGCATTCGGATGTTTCTTATGGAAAAATTTACCCACGACCAGGTCTTTATCAGAGGTTTATAGTACCAACTTAAAAGTAAAATACTGTTCTTTTTTAATGGGAACGTAATGTGCATAGTAATATAAATATCGTAGTTGTTATTCTGTACCCTTAATAAATAACTACATTATACTTAAATTACAGTCTAATTTCATTTTAACGAAAGTGTCCTTTCATATTTTTTTTCCTAACAAAAGCAACAGTAATCGGTGACATTTCATACTCTATGCATGTATTCATGCTGGAAGCAGGAATACGCGACAAGTCTCATTATTTTAATTCGCAGTACGTGAAACTCCTGGCTTCGCGAGAGTTCCCCCTTTTTTAAATATCCTTGCTATGCTTACTTGTCATTCTCACGCGTTTCTTTTCAGCATCGGCTGCCGGCGCGCTCGCTTTGAGAGAAAAAGAGAGAGAGAGGGTGCGTTTCACTACCCGCATATAGTGGCGGAGCGTGCTTCTCTCGATTTCTTTGAATTTTTCCGTGGCTACACCGAAAATTCACCCTCGCCTCTTAGGGAGGCACGCACGCAGCCAGACACGTAACAACGACGGCGCGAGAGGACAAGCGTGGAAAGAGGCATACACACCCGCATGGATCTGCCGTACACGAACCGTAACCTTATACACGGACGTCGCGCCAAGTGTGTACTGTGTATCGATCCCGAGAGTACACACGAAGACGGCTCTGAGCGCCACCACCACGTTTCTCTCTGTCCCTCTTATCTCGTGGGAGAGGCGCTGTCTCTTGTTGTTGCTTTCGTTAGAACGCCGACGGTTACTTATGGCACGGTACGTATTTCGAGCGTAAGCAAAGAAATCATTGAAACTCGATCGCGCACGACACTCTCTGTCTCCACGCAACATAGGCTAAAATCGAGAACAAGGACGATTTTCTGAGAGGAGGATTCGCCGGCTTCACGTACCGGTTGTTGTTGTCGAATAAGTGAAAGGACATCCCTTGTTGTTATATATATAAATACATACTAAACGAAGAGGTTCTCTTACCTTAATTTTCAGTGAATAATCTGAACACTGACACACGACGATACAACACACACTCCGCACCCGACGAAGGTCCGAGCTCGACTGAAAGCCGTCGCGGAGTGGGGTGGCGCCACGGCCAATCCCGACGTACTAGCACGCAATTCTATCTTCCTCGTAAGACGTATGTACGGTTCGCTCGGACGAATTGTTCCGCTCGAGGTAAATATCGGCGAGAGAAGGCTCCTGCTGGTCGACACGCTCCTCGATTAAACGCCTGATGACATTGCTTCCTATCACTAACCCAAGGCAAGCTTACGATCGTAGTACGTTTTGTAAGGTAAAAGAGTTTCTGGTATTATTGTAAAATAGGAACGATTTATTTGAGCAGACTGTACGATAAAGGAACCACTTGAGTCTCTTTGCTCTACTATGAGAGGAATATGCTATGAATTTCGATGTATTGTGAACGGCGATGTTTTTCGTAGCTTATATTTATGGATTTGCGATACGTCTTCGTGTGCAATAAATAAGCGAGCAGGATATGCTGGATTATCCGTGTTTCATATATGTATGATTCGAATATTCCTGTGGTTCTGCTGTCGATGAAGGGTATCGAATGAAATTTTAAAATGTAAAAAAATGTTTTACAGTAATTAACCGATCGTTAAAAAGAAAAGTATGATGTTATCGGCTAAATCTTTCTCTTTGGTAGATTAAAATTTCGACGATAATAACATAGTAGTGTATAATGAGTTAACAATTTGAACGTATACAAAGTTAAATTTAAAAAGTTCGTTGTATTAGACGATTGTTAAAGACTGTATTGGAAAATGCTTCTAAGTAAGATAGATATGTACTTAAAAGCATTACTCAGTCATAAAATGATGGTAGGGATAATGGCATAACTGACTATTTCAAATTTAAACAAGTATGTTGATTAAAGTTCATGGTTATTAAATGCATTAAACAACGTGAAAAAAAAAACGGAAGACGTCGTAGAAATGTGAGAAGAATATTTTAAATATTCAATCTTTTTTCTAATATATTCATGCATGTAATATCCTTTTTATAATTTTATGAATTCGTTCGTGCAAAATTGAACATAAACTTTATAATTTTAATATCAACACGATGTCTTTGAATTACCGACTGTCAGTAATAATTACTTACCGACAATTTATATACGGAAGTTATTTAGAAAGCAAATCATGAAAAACGTGTTTAATTTATACAAGCAGAAAATGCAAAGAAATTGTAAATACGAAGAAGTATGTGTACGTTAAATAACATGTCTCCTCTACACATAGAATGAAGGTGGTAAGCATAACATTCAACGAAAGTTTACATGTTAGGGGCACCTTACTAGCTTACTAGCGAGTTAACGCTGCGACAGTACAGTTCAACGATGTGGAAGGGAAAATATTTTAAGTCTTTGATATTTCGTATCCTCGTGTATTTTTTGCACAAGTTGTATTAGTCTTTCTTGTTAATATTAATAAGACACTTATTGTAAAAAAAACAAATATTTATAACGAAGTACCTAACATTTTTATAAGAAAATAAAGGCTATACATTTATTCAATAACAAAAAAAATCAGGGATTATATTTCTGAGACGGACGCATGTTTTATAATCGAATTTTAATGTAAATAATAGTCAAATACATAATAATTATCTTTAAATTACTATATTCCAAATACTTTACGTATGAATATTACCTTTTATTAACAAAATCTCTGTATATTACGATTTATTTTATCACTAATTATTTATAAACTTTTTACATTAGACTTGAATAGTAATATTATACAATGTTTCGTTTCGAATTCGAACTTGCTTCCTCATCTACTCGATCTACGCTCTATGATTCACGAAATGGTGTGATTAAAATAATATAATCTGGTGAACTAGATAGTTCGTTCCAATATTATGTCATGTTAGAACAAATTATCGTGTTCTTCGCAAACTATAATAAAATATATTAGACTAGTGAACGATTGGTCGATACTTTCAGGTTTGAATTTGAATTTCCCGCGCGTGCTCTTGAAAAATCATAAAAAGCATGAGAATTAATTTCTGCCGTTAAACGTGACAAACCTCGATGATGGTTACTTAAAAAAACGAGAAGTATACAGAATCATAGATTAAAACCGACATAGTTCAGCGTGCACAAAGTGGAATGACATTTCTTTTATGTATATATTGTCTAATTTATTTCAACAAAAAGAACAGCAGCGATAATATGAATAATTAATAGCGTATCCCTCAGTCGGTTAACATGATTGCGCAAATTCTAAAATCATAGAATAATAAACGGGTAGCGGCTCTCTCTTGCTTCTTTCCCCTACCATACACTCTGCATTCATTCCACCCTATAGTTTGTTAAGTGCCACGAAGTGAACATCTTATGTTTAATAAAATGTTACTCGACCATCTGACGTGGTATTTGTTTTCAAGTTAAGTAATTGGAATATTTTAAAAATACCAGCTTCTCCTTTTACGTATTAAATTAAAATTATTTTCGATGCAATTAATCAATCGTTAATTAATTATTTAAAGCTTCCAATTGCTAGATTTGAAGATAAGAACTCTGTCAGATGACCGAGTATAAAAATATTATCTGAATTGCAATGAGTATTACGCCTTCGGGACGCCATCATGGCACTTGACTCGGCCTAACCTTGCCACAGGAACCAACTTACGTAGTAACACCGTTAAAGCGGGTATACCGAAGTATACCTTACGTTGTTTATGCCTCTATCGAGCGCCTTTCATTATACAATTAACGCTGCACTCGACACTATCTGCATTTACAAATTCGTCACATACATTCTCTACTCGCTACCCCTCGGTCCATGATACGTGTGACTAGTAATAAATGTTTACCTTTAAAATAACTTAAATATCTTTCACTCGCTAATTATACACCTGCCTCTGTGCATATACGTTCGTATATGCATATATATATAAATCTGTTTTTCACTTTCATGCTTCCGCTTTCCATCACTTTCTATTACAAACGTGTCCTAAGTGGAATGATCGTTACAACTGGGAGATTAGAGTATTTGACAATAAAAATAAAAACAAAAGAATAAGATCGCTGAAAGATATATAGAGTCAACGTGGGGGAAAGTCATTCTGTCAAGAATCGACACGTTTTCATTTCTGAATGATAAAATTCGATTACGCCGATTATTGCAGGAAGAACTAGAGTTTAGAGTGGAAGTATACTGATATTCTTGGTCGTCGATTCGTAAGAATCCAAATAAAAATTATCGATACGCACATTATAATTCGGTGGCTTTCGCGATATAATGTCGATGTCCAGTAATAAAACGCCGTCGAAGTAGTAAGTATGCTTATATGATTGCAAATGACAATATCAATATTAATTACTGAGATAAGGCCACTAGTGGGTGATACAAATACAATATAAATATTATAGTTAAGCATAGATTCAAAGCAATGGTTAGCGACTACATTGTATATCCAGACAAGAATTATCCTTGAAAAAACAAAGTCAGTGTAATACGTGAATCCTGCTCACACACACAAGATTCAGTTATTGTCATAGTTTCATTGTAACGCGACTCGAGAGACTTTCGATTTGCAAGAAAAAAAAAGAAGCAGCCACGCACAAAGTTTCTTTGACACACATACATTCTTGCTGGACATATGTAGAACATTAGTTGACCTATTGCGTTGAAAATCTAAGTATTAACAATAGACGATTCGTAAATGAAGGATCCTTAGTTTCTGATACTGAATATAATATTTGTCCTTTTTTTAAAAAGTCTTCTAACAACTATAATGTACAATACAATTCACGCAATCTGTATATAAACACGTTATAAATACAAAAATCTCTAATGCCTTGAGTTTACGCTTTCATTTTCAGAAAACATTTGTCGAACGTCGCAATTTTTTAATTTATTTATTTCACATTTAAATATCAAGAGAAAGATAGTGAGAGAGGTTCTCGATATTCTTTGCTCGATCGACACCTAATATAAAAGAGAAGCATTTTTCATATGTATAAATTCGGAGCGAAAGATTCTCAGATTCTCTTCTAAACAAAACTATATCGACTTTTCGATAAGAATGAATTTAAGTTTCGCAAGAAAAAATTGTCTTTATGTTTTTTTAGTTCTAGTTTTTTTTTCTGGCTGTTCACACACCATATTTCAGGCACTATACATTGAGCATTGCTCGAACCAGATCAAAAGTCTGGCTTAAATTGTGTGTTACAACGTCGACTCGTGGATTATCGTTGTGTCGTTGGACTGTGGTATGTGTGGGGTTAACGTAATGGACGACATTTTTCGTACAGGTTTTGGAGAGGCCTGCAATCACAGATACGAATTTAGAAAGACTTGTAATTTACAATTTTATATACATGTATATGTATATATCGTTGACACTGAACTTACCCATTCTCTTCTACAAGGTGCTTCATCGTCCGAGTAATGGTCAATTTGTCCGATGTCCGTTTCTGTCGCAACATTTCTTTTCTTCGGTTGTAACGTAGCGTAATTACGACATCCCCTATTGAAATTTGTAATGTTCTTCTCCTCTACGATTTTATCTTGACACAACACTTCCTGCGATTTACTCTGATTATTATTCGTAACATTGTTGTTAGTCTTGTTGTTAAAATAAAATGGTGGCATCTTCGAGACCCGATTGGTGTCATTCACGGCTTCTACTCTAGTATCGTCGAAACAATACCATTGAGTATCGTATGGGTTTCGACAGAACGCGGTATAATGACCTCCTTGCAAATCTTGCCCGTGATGGTTACAAATCGCGTAAAGGTCATATACATTTTCGTCGTACTTTGGGATGTTTTGTTGACGCGGTCTGGGCTTTTTCCATGGTGACCAACCCAGCCCACCTAAACTACTGACGTTGTTATGCGTCTGAACTCCATTATGAGCTAGATGGGGAGTCATATCGAAACCGTATAAAGGAAAATCAACCAACATGGTCAATTTCGACGTAGATCTTTGTTTAGATTGCTGTCGAAATCTCTTCAAGTGAATGACCAAGATATCAGGCAAAGACCAAAGGCCTAACTTCTTTACAACTTCTTGTTTCTTATTACAATATGGACAATGCCACGCGTCTTCAGCTCCTAATATCTCGGCCCTCGTATACAGATCAAAACATTCTTCCAAAGTAACAGCTCCTCCCAGTTCCGAATTAGTCTTCAATTGCTTCACACTGGCGTGCTCTTCTATTTGATCGCTATCATCCTGAATGATATTACACTTAGCGGCTTCGTCCCACTCCAGAATTAATTTCACATGCTGAGGACCAGAGTCATCAGCACAGAGAGCCAGAGCTTGCTCAATTTGCTCTGTGTAAAGTGGATGTTCTACACAAGGATCTATACAAGGATGCTCATCTTGAATTGGTGTAGCTGCAGGATCTGCCACACGGATGTTAAACAGTCCAGGACTTTGACTTGACGTGAGCACGTCATCGGTCAGGACACTGTGCATTTCTTTTAACAGAAGCTTTTGTAGATCTTCGTACGACGTTTCTCGGGACACCTGCATAGTGTATGGACTGCCAAAACGTTGCCTTAAGTCTCCTTTCACAAGAACATTGATCCATACCAGCAAAATATATGCTTGTTCCGTGGGTTCTTTTAACTGTGGCAGTTCTATACAATAGAGTGGATCGTTTTCCGTGATCACAGATAAGGGTTGGCAATCTGAGAAAGTTCTGCAAGAAATGAACAATACTCATTGTCAATGTTACAAAGTATAAATAGCTTAGAGTTATTAAGAAAAGTGTATACTTTACCTGTGAAATCCTTCGTCGTGAATTTCTGTGAGTAACATATGATTCTCGTCGATCCCAGTATCACTGGCCAGGATCTCTCTGAGTTCTCTTACGTTGGACGTCTGGTTCACGCTTACGCCTATCTTCACTTGTCGCGGCTGCTGCGACGTGTAAAGGACGTTCACGAAAAAGTTCATCTGCCGGTGATTCTGCGGGACAGGAACTGACACGCAGAGGAAAGGGTCGAAAGTGTTCGACTGCCGGTGACATCTTGGACATGTGAGACTAGACCGAAACTGGGCTTGGAACACCGCGTGCACGAACGAATTGTTGCAGCGGACATGATTCGCCAAGGTTTCCGCCGCGACGATGTCATCCGGTCTACCGAAGGAATTCTGAAATGTGATATTTCTATTAATAGACAGATCATTTTTTGTAAAAATCAACGATGAAAGTTTAAATAAATTATTACAATTATTTTTCTGCTAACGTCTTAGATATCGCGTAGTAATTTAACTGAAACGAGGTGAGTGGACATTTAGCGAGAAAACGGAGAAACTTTCTAACCTGTAAAACAATGTTTTACTCTATTTTCGATAGTTAATTAGATCCTTGTATCGGTTTGGAATTTCTGGAATGCATCGTGTAGTTGAATTCTGAATTATAACAGAGTTACTGAGAATTCCTCGTTAAATTTTTGCATTAAAATTTCATTGGCGGGAACAGAAAACTTTCACACTATGCTTGCATTCAAATGTGCTTTCCTTTTCAATATGGCTATCCTTCGGACGTGAATTAACGCGTACGACTAAAGTGCTCGAATAAATTTGCAGTTGATTGAAACAGGTTACTAATTCCAATTGTCAATATGTGACAATACGTATGCATATTTTAGATATTGTATATCATTATTTCGATTAATACTAATTTATCCCCGGCTATTTGTCATTTTATTGCTTACGAAACGCGGATTTACGATCATTTGCGAAATACCCAGAGCGTTTATTGTTGAAATATGGAAAATCGTTCGAACAAATATGAAAACGATGACGAAATAATTAATCCTTATCAGGAGAATCGTAAGAACGCCAATAACGTTTTGCGTACATGCAAATTATCGTGCACTCTTCTGTACACCTGCATTTAACCAGGCTTAGAATATTTCACTTTGCGTCATCGATACGTTAAACAAGATGAGAAGCCAAACGAACAATATATCACACGAATTAATTTGGCTACAAAAACGAAGGAAGAATGTTAACAGAAGAAACTTAACCTGCATCGATACGAACACACGTTACATTTCAAGTAACGAGCGAAGGATAAAAAATATTTGTGATTGGCAAAGAGATTCTTTATCAAACGAGGATTTGTTGAAATAACATTAACGATGAGTAATGTTGTATTCGAGATATCCAACATGTTCATCGTCTTTAGGAACGTTCGAGTGTACTAATCAATTCTTAGTTTTTTTCATTTTTAAATGTTGTTAAAAAGAAAAAGTCAGATCATCGTTTAAAATCAGAACGTACGAGGTATTCAATTTGTCCCTTCATATATATTTCTGCATTTGAACACCAAGTATGCGTGCCGCCACTGTCGTGTTTGACAGGCTCGAACGTGCATTTCTGTGTAACAAGCAATCCTGAAAGATTTATTTTTTAGCGCAACAGATCGAGACGCGCGACGCTCACAAAATCAGTTTATCACTCAAGATACACAAAGGCGATCATTTATAACCCATACGTTCTAATAATAACCGTCTACCGGCAGTTTGTTACGCGTCCATAACGTGTTGCACTTTTCGATTTCGCAACAGGCATGACAGAACAGCAAGCGAAGCAAGTGGAATATTCTAATCAACACCAAACAATTGTCGTTACCACGCTAAAATTCACAAGTTTGCGACTGATTTTATACCAGAACAACTAAAACAATTTCCTGAGAAATGATACTGATAAGGCATAAAAAATTATTTATTCTTCACGAGTACACGTAAATATAGCTAGTTCAAGGAAGTCAAATATGTTCTGCAATCTACATTTATTTGCATATTGAATACAAGTATACATATTTTTCTATACACATTGTCTGCACATTTCTACAAGCATTTGCATTGGTTGGAAATTTTTAAATGATGATTCGATTAGCTCCAACAACAGTATTTAGAAATACGTCGTATAAGCCTCGCGTGCTTTTCCTCTGTCCCCTTTCAGATCAGCGGATTCTCGGGACAGAATACTCGGTCGGCATGGAAGGCTTCCCTTAATCAGATCACGAAACTGATATTTTTATGACCTTCAAATTGCATGGTTTTCGAACGAAACGTAAGTACATTCAACAAAAATCATCGGGGTCTAAACAAACAGATAACTCTTTAAAATCTGTCTTTGAAGATCTGGAATAAAAGCAAATATTGCTGTAAGATATTTGAAGTTATTAACTGCATGTCATCCGCGCGAGATAACGGAAGAAAGTAATAAAAACGTGGATGAGAAAAAAAACTTTACACGCAAACAAGATAATCGAGTGGTTTTATTGTGTGTATTCATTAAAGAGAAAAAGACTTTCCTTTGTAAAGAAAAATGACCTTTTCTTCTAAGATAAGGATTAATCGTCTTGTAGTAAGAGATAATTCTTTCGCATGTGCTCTCTCGAAAGACACGAAACGCGATAACCGTCGAGCCGTTCACAGGATGTATCGCCGATCCGGTTGCCGGAAGTAATTTTCGATGCTTACAGGTTGTAACGACTCGCGCTACAATTCGCAACTTCACAACTAGTCAATGTCACGTTGGTACACGTGTACTTGTGTAAAGGTTGGGTAAGTTTGGTCAGTCGGTCGGTAACCCTTATGGAATTCATTAGAATCGATCGAGACGATCTTTTTTTATCTTCCGAGTGTCAACTTTTAGGTTATGACCGTTAACCTCACACGTTTCTGTATTCTCTTATTCAACGTAAACTAACGTTACTACGTTTAACTATTTACACACAAATTTACATTGTATTTACCATTTAACCTATAACACAGTGTGACAAAAAACAGTAAATAACGATCATCAATTTACATGAACGTTACATATCAAATGGTGAACTAAAAATATCACGTAAATTGTAGAATACGTTGAAGCCTGACTCATACTGTTATTCTTTAGCCGATGGATTTAAACGAATCACGCATAAACTTGTTGATGTTGCAATAAAATACAATAAATATAGACGCATTCGTAGTTCATTTCCTACATATGTACACGGTCACGAAACAAAAGGCAGGAAGTTTGGCTTCTCTAAACATTCTTTACGTAACAGTAGCAATCAGCGACTCTCGACCCGTAACTTATAATTAACTTCTTTCAGCCTGTCAGAGACGGAATGCGTTGAAATATGTTTCAGTGGCTGGAATCTGAAAACGCTTGAGTTTCTCCTTTCGGTATCTTTTAATGCGTACACAATGTTAATGTTACCGACAACGTGCAAATATATCAAGATTTATTCCAAATATTATCATGTACACATGAAAATGTTAAAAATCATTTACTGCAGTAACATTCACAAGTGGGTATGAATTACATATCCAAAGAAACCGAACGTTTCGACTTTACCCTGTAAACAATTAATTTAACAACAGTTTACAGACTGTCGTTAATTTTTAATCTAACGTTGTTTATAAAACCGTTTTACTATCATTTATAAATGGAACGTACAATATGTCTTAATGTAGAATTAATAAATTTGAAATGACGTAATAAAAAAACATTCGATGTTTTTGGTAATGTCATATTATCGTCAGTCCTACAGAGAATACGTTATGATCGAAAAAAGAAGATAAAGATTATTGTGTTAATGGATTTTATTTCTTGTTCGTTTTATCGCGAACCTGACGTTCGTTAATTAGATTCGGTAATAAGCAAAGACAGCTTCAGGGTCATCCAGTTCTGATTAGCGATAATTAGACGAGTAGAAATAGTAATTAATTCGATGTTATGATTCAGTGTGCGTAACACTATGCGAAGGTCGTCATAGAAACGGGACATCGTAATTAAGAACATAACCAAGAAATTAGAGCTCTGCACACTTGTTTATTCTTACGTAAACGATTAACAATTACATCTAACGATTGATCTTCGCGAAACGTAAATCCGTGTATGTATTTACGAAAACAATGATTCATTCATTCATATGGAAGAACAGAAGATTTCTAACCTCAACTTTTTTAGACTGCGTCTACTGTTAGAATACAAACACTCGAACGAGTTGTGTCCATGACATTTTTATGTTACCGACAGAAGATAATTTTTTAAAAAGCCAGACAAAATATTTCATTTCCAATTAAAATGATCTTAGGAATTTTTTCATTGTAAAGTGACGAATAAATATACGAATCAGCAGGTAAGCGAATTAGAGTCAACGAACGTCACGTGTCTCGGTGAAACACAATAATGCGACAGTTTTTTTAGCCTTGAAATTTGGACTCGCCGGTTAACCTGTTAATCCAAGGGTATTTATATACCCGACAACTAATATTGCATGTTCCACGAAATGACTCGTTCTACTATAGAGAATCAGCTAGGTCAGAAAATTTCTTTGTTACTCAGATGATTTTCTTCGTTATTAAAACCAAATCGCGATAAGGAGAATCTGGATTAATACCCGTGAAACTGAAAAAGAACGATCGATCAATGGAAGCTATAAAAAGTCACGTTGACCGTGTTTTGTAATGTGGCTCTAGAACGATGACTGGTTCGTGACCCCATTCAAGGTCAATTCTTATTACGGTACTGCCACTGTCCAATGTCGTTGAATTTAACTTTTCCTCAGACAACTGTACGGATATCGGAATAACATTTTAACCTAGGAACTGAAATAAAACACTACTTTCATCGTTGAAAACAAATAAAACTGAAAAAACAACTAAGAGAAATATTACTAGGTGAGAGGTTAGAAATAAAATGAATTTGTTTGAAATTTCAATGACTCTTCCGACGTAAGAATAATTTATTACAGAGACATTTGTCAAAATGTAGCAAAGCGCCAAGAATAACGCCAGAGAATCGTGCCTCGAACTGTAACTGTACTCTCTCGTGTTTCGAAGGGGGAATTGTGTGCAGAAATTTTTCAACGTCAAACCGACGAAGCAAACTGAACGTTTGCGAAAGTCAGCAGGAGATTTACAATGGCGCTGAACACTCCGGTAACCTCACATACACTTATCGATCTGCCGTTTCCATTTTCAAGTGCAAAAATACGAGTTTATTTACGGGAGAAAAAGGCTATTTTGGCGCCAACGGATATTCGAAAGGCGGATACACACGATTCTGATCTTTGTTTAACAACAAATATTTGAATGATACGTTGACGAGTCCCGATGCATTTATCATTTTCCTTTTTCTTTTTCTGCGTAACTCTTCTTATCGTACATTCCATTCAATATCAACTCTGTACGAAGAAAAACAGTGCTTACACGTTTATACCATCGATAATCGATTCCTATAACCAAACGGAACCTATCAGATACAGATAAACACTTTCGAAATTTATGATAGCAAAAAATAATCGTTAGTACGTAAATTCTTGTAACGGTAACTATTGAGATAAGAATATAAATGATTTTACATTAAGACGCATAAATTTTCCTTTGGGTTTTTTTTTCTGATCGCCAGAGCGAGACGACCTCTCGCGCTAAAAAAACGCGTGTCGCGTTGCAAGGTCTCGTTGAAGGTGGCTTTTCATGAAACGCGTCGTCACGGTGTTTCGAATTTAAACGTCTACCTCCTCTGACGATCCACCCGTCTCCTTTCATCTCATTTGAGACCTGTTCAATAACAATACGGCGAAGGACGTTGGTGAATTCTATTGCCGTGAACGAAACGTGTAATGAATGTTCGAGAAAAAAGAAAAAACAAAACCGGGGACGATAACAGAGACATCGATAATGAGAATCGTAAAATGATTGACTAAGGACACGTGGTGTTTGCTCACGGACACCTCGAGCGGCACGATTTTACAAATACCACAGAATAAGCTGGTAAATACTGGTGTACAGACGATAAAGATATTTACGGGTAATCCATGGAATCTGTGTAACGAGAGCACAATGAACTGTTTGATCGATCGAGAGTACAATTGGTTATAATTAGAGGAAAGCGACGGTTAATTAAATTTAAACGTTTAATTATATACAATGTTGTTCAGCAAATACGACTTAATGATGTATTTAGTTATGGAAATGAGGTTAGAATAAATTCACTTCGTTACACGGCATGGTTAGCACGCACACAGTTTCGAAGGTTATATTCGTACTCGCCTAACCTATACACGCACTCACTTTTCCCTATGCTAATGATGTTTGATGTGTTTCGTTTCGTAACGCCTCAATTTATGATAAATTATAACGTCAGCAGCATGTAGTATCTTGACGAGTATCCTAATTTTAAAAGGACAAGAGCTAACGATCTTATCGGAAGGTCAACAATACGTGGCACCATCGTTTAGCACGTGCTCGAGCGGCTCCATGCATTTTGAGAAGCGTCGAACCTGTCTGGGATACTTTCCAAGGTGTCGATTCATTCGGTATTGCTGCGTTGCATATGTATAAACATACACGTATATAAATACATATGTATTTCCCTGATCTAGTTTTCTCCTCCTACCTATCCCGTGAAATATACAAACTGAACAAGATTTATAGATACGTTAAGCAGATTTTACCGCGATCAAATTTTTGTTCTCTTTACTTTCGTCCGAAAAAATGTATCGTTAAACACGAAAGCACGATCTGCCTCGTAAATAGCGAACTAATCTCAATACGTATGGTTCGACGGGCAATAAAAAGAACGCGGGTGGTAACTTTCTATTGAGAGTAGGCATTTAATGTTTCCCGTTGAGCATCTTCGAATTTTCAAGGCGTTTCAATGACCGGTTTCGAAGAAGTCGGTCATCGTGACCGACGAAGGGCACTTGAGGAAAAAACTGGTTACGAAAAAGTGGCACGAGCAGCGAGTTTAACAAGCCACAGGGGCGACACGTCGGACATTGTTGGTTCCTGATCTGGATTATCGACTTGCTCTCGCTGAAGATCGCTTCCTTATCTGATGCTCGGCAAACACTTCGACGGTGTACAAGAAATGGCTGATAAGATAACGGACCAAGTGGAATCATGTACCCGGAGGATGAAGTACGAATGAGAGAGGGAGAAGAGCGGAGTTGGCGAGATGTGACGAGTCGGTAACAAGTTATGGTAAATGTGTCAAACGTTTCGAACGGCAACATTTGTCGCGGCTATGGCATCGCTCGGGGGAAAGAGAAAGAGAAAAAAGAAAGGAAAGATGAGTACATACCGTCTGGCTAGACAAATGAGATAAGAAACTTGGAAAAGGGCAAATGTCTCATTAGGGTAGAAAACCTGTTTCGATGTACATACATACACGAGCTTTTCTCTATTTGAAATTTTTCTACATATGCATACATAACCTAGTAATTTCATATTGTACACGGTAATTTGTAATGCAACTTGAAAATTACTACGTTACTTTTTCTTTAATTCATATCTTTAACGAATTTGAAGTACATATAAAAAAGAAACAGCGGGAAAGTGGGAGGAGGGAAGGGATAGAAATATAACAGAGTCATAAAAACCAGACTATGGAATTTTAATGAGTGTTTAGCGTAAAATAGAAAGTTTATCCATACATTAAAAGGAAATTCACCTGTTTAGATAATTACCGATTAAATTTTACCGAGTTAACCACCGACGGTTATTAGTCTCACTAGAGAAGAAGTAAATATTCGGAGGCGAAACGCTCGGAATAATTTCACGTTTTCTCTTCTACCATGAATAACCGTTGTTATTCCATACGACAGATACCCGAAGAAACTGCATTTCTAAATAAAGGCGTTATATAAATAGCTTCGACAATTATTGCTTTACAACGACGTATAATTGTGTTCGTTCATTAGATAATGTTTCTAAACTGCGATAAAGAGCGTTATAATGCAGTACTTAACAAAACTATTAGTTGCAGGTATTACGCAAGAAGTAATGGAAACAACGCAGGATTGAGAATCACTTATTAAACTCGTCCGCCTACCGTTGTCCCCGTCTATGTATTGCTTCAAAAATGTATCGTATCCTCCAACAGAAATCATTATTACCCAGCTACATTAAGGAGGAAAAAGAAAAAAAGAAAAAAAACTTTTGTAAGAACTTCACGATACAAATCATACAGGTATTCTCTGTTACGAAAGCGTGGAATTGCACGTGTACGATCACGGAGGCACGCGTTAGTAAATACCGACGGCCGATTAATCCCCTAGCGCTGATAAAGCTTGGAAAAAATCTTTGAATAATTAGAAGCTTTGTTTCAGCTTTCCTCGCCTTTCACGCTCCCGTCTTGCGCGATCTGTTTGTTTTTTGTTTGACGCACGGGATGATTCACGATTCTGTTTGTAGTCATTTTTCTTCGTCTCTTACCTCACCGTTCATGTAATCGCGGTCGCGTCGTTGCGAACTGGCCGGCAAGAGGGAATGCAGCAGCGCCTGCCGCGCGTAACCCAGGCAAAACGATCGACAGTGTGTCTCGAGAAAAAAAAGTCATCGATCACGAGTCGATGGCACCGTGCCACGCGAATATCGTGCGTAAAAAGCACGTGGAAAATGGACACATAATTAATTGGCGAGAGCGTGATGCGCACTTTTTTCTCCCGTTACGTCAGCTTATCGTTCGCGGGCATCTCGTTGCGGTGAATCAGCGAACTAAAATTTGTCTCGTCTCTATTCTGCTCTATCCATCTCGCTCTTTCTCTTTCTATATGATGCATTGACATAAAAAGCGATCCTCCACTAGTCAAGTTCGCGGCTTATTGAGTGCCAACTATTTTTAGCCACAAAATACTAATGCCAGTTTATATATTTAACGAACATTCCTCTTTCGGTTAAAACGTGCGATATACGCTATTGTTTAATAAGAGCGATTGCGCGATATTGTTAAATGTTTAAAAATTCGGTAACGTGTTGTAATACCATTTTTACGTAAGCGATCATAAAAGATAGCTATTGTATCAATTTTTTGTAATTATCGCTCGCGCAACACGTCAATTCGGAGATTAATTATCAGATATCGATAACATTTATGATTTACCAATTATCAAAAGTCTGGGAAATGGGAAATCGAAATTTTTCTCCGTCAAAGCACTTGTAACTCATAATCGATAAATAAATATTACATTGCTGCCTCTTCACGTTCACCGATATACGTATCGTTAATTAAACGCTTTTAAGTTTTATAAGATTAAAAAAAAAAAAAATTCATCGTAAGACGTACAAAAATAAAAATGAAGTAATTTATCTGAACAATATCACGTGAATGCGATTTAAAACGAAATCAGAATAAGTGTAATGTTCTCAACCCTTCCCACTTTCAAAGCATATGCACAGCGCGGTAAATGCACGATTTCCATTCGCCCTTTGTTTCTTTCGGAATGCTCACTTTCCCGCGGATCCGTCAGGATTTCAATGGGATCGTTCGAAAAGCATGGCACGTACTTTTCGAGTGTGGAACAAATTTAGGTTAAGGCCTGATCACGACCGCGCGATCGACTGGCTTCTCTGTTTCTCCAAGTAATAAATAAAATTCACTCAAGGCTTTTATCCTCGTATAACCATACCTCCTTACAACGCACACATAAGCAAAAGTGCGAAGAACACTTAAAAGCATCTGGAATCCACGCGAATATTCCGTGCGTTTGCGAATTCAGAAACTTCTCCCGCGGTCACAGAAAACCAGACGAAAATTAACGAATTAACAAATTAACGTAACTGACTAACCATCATCCGTATTACATAATCAATTGCCACAAATGATTACAAACCTGTTCATTACGTGCAACGCGACAGAGGAAAAGAGACAGAGAGATGCGAAGGAAGGGAGAGATAATTGCATTATGCGGTATAACCGTAAGAAATAATTCCGATCTTTCTTTCTCACCTTGATGATTTTATACTTCTTTTTGGTAGCTTGATTCAAGTCCTCGTGCACTTTGTCCAACAGCCACAGTAAGAATTCCTGAGCGTCATGCTGCAAGTTCCCGCGATACTGACTTCCGTATTTGTCGATCTCTGGGTCATATTGGCAGCTCCAGATGGCCTTCAACAGAAGGGCCAACTGTTCCGTGATCTCCCCCTTAGTCCCATATTTTTTCGAGTTCAATTTATTCCTTCTAGACAGATCGACCTTGTACTGGTCCAGCACAAAGTATTCCGCGAGTATGTCCGTATGCGACAGACACTGCAACACGGCGTTCATGAAACACGTGTTACCGTGATTGCGTAAACCTATAACCCCAGGTACTCTGTCAGGCGGTATATGAGCCGGCCTAGGTGGAGGCACCCTAATATCACCAGCACTGGACCCAAGATCGTCCCTGTGAGAAGTTTTATGATTCTGCGTGCCCACGTTCGACATGTGCTGTACCATCTTGTTGATGAACTTCTTCCAGGACGGTCTACGGAATACTTTCTTAACACCTGGTCTCTCCGGGTAGCTTTGACTGCTGTGTAATCGGCCTATATTCTGCTGCATGCTTTCCACTTGCTGTTGATGTTGCTGCATATTGTTTCTGTCTTTAGTGGTGGCCGCGCTGCCGCCGTCTTTCGACTCGCGATTCTGCTTGGGACGTCGTCGCGACATCCTGCTGCTGGCACTTTGAAATGGATTCCTCGGTAATGTGAACGTGCGTTTTAAACGCGATGCGGAATCTCGTGTTCTCGATTCTGATAATTTAACCTCTTCCACGCCCAGCTCACCCTCCGACACCGATTTCATCACCGCACTAGCCTTCTCAGCGTCCATCGCCGGCCACGGATAACACCGTTCAAGCCTCCGCTTGCCGTTCACATCACGCTTTTTCCACGATCGCTCGACCCGCGCGTCTTTTACATGCCGTACGTCAGAAACAGCCCGCGGAAAAACGTCATACGCGTAACCCGCTCTCGTAAACTACAGCGGCCATTTGCCTTTATCACGGGCTTCCACGATTTCATGATGCTTCGACCATAGACTATGCGAAATTATTGGCGGGAGGGCGCGTTGCGCGCGCGATCCACGCGCGCTCTTTCACGTCTGACCGTTATTTCGAACGCGGTCGGTACAGTAGAGCGCGTTCTAACCGACGATTAATACGGTAAATTACGCGAATTGACGGTAAAAAAGTGGAGCCCAATTCTAAAAAAAAGATTTTTATATTTTCAAAAACATTAGCCATTGAACATTTATAAAAACTTAAAATACATAGTACTCTTCCAAAATGATCTATGAAATAGAATATTAATATTGTTTGACATTCGTAATTTATTGTTTCACTTTTTTTCCGAAGTAAGTTTTTTCAGATAATTAAAAAATAATTGAAAAATTCGTAACACATTCCCGGTATCTGTGGAATTTCATAGAACGCTGATTCGTGAATACTTTAACTTCTGCTGACTCGCTGTGGAAAGCGATACGATCTCAGCACGTCGATCGATCCGCAAAAATTTCAAATGCCTCACTCGTGTAGATTTTCGCCATGCTCGCTCCTCGTCGTTTCGTAGCCTTCGCTTTTTACAACGCGATAATGTTCCTCCTGGTGTTTGTTTGCATTCCGCGAATAACTACTTGTTGGCAGTTCGCAACCGCGAACCTACCGGAACACGTTTTTATTTGGAAATTCGCTGTTTGGCGAAATCGTGCCTTCCTGGCGATTCCGAGGTATCGTATTTTTATTTACCTTCAACCGCTTACCAATGTTTTGCAAAGATGTTATTTTGTGTCGAGAGTGAAACGAAAAGCAAATTAAGCAGAAAAAAAATTATTTTATTGTGACGTCAAGATGGCAACAAAATGACACTTTGGAAAACACGAGGACACTTTTCGAAGCAATTTGGCCGGAATCGAGTTTTCCACTGGTGAAAACTAGCAAAGTATTCTCCGCTTTGCATAATAAACGCATAAACGATGGCTGTTTTCGAACAGTCGTCGAATTGGATATTGATATTCGAGGGCGTTTATGGTTGCTGCAAGTGCCGGACAAATCCGATTGTTCAGCCAGGATCGTAATTTACAATTTGAAAAGAAACAACCAATTGGTAAAAAATAAACACCAAAAAAAAAACAAATTTTTAAATTTTCAGACTTAAAACTTAATCAAATTTTTTTGAAGGTATCTTCGACTGATCTAACCAAAGTTCCAGTGAAAAACTTGAGATCCCTAGTGGTTGATTCCTCAGGATATAGAGGATACGTAGGAGATCCTGGAGACGAATCAATTATAGCATTCGTACCAGGTGAACGAGCCAAAAAAAAACGAACAATTTTAAAGTCAATTATAATTTCAGCAATTTCCACGAGAATCTTTTTTCAGAGAAAGAAAGATGGTGGAGAATAAGGATGATTCGCGGACCGGAAGTACCGCGTGTCTTCAGCACCGATTTAGCCATTTCTAAGAAAAACTCTGTGTTGTACGTGACAGGATCTGAAACTCTCGATTTGTTCAGTGTAAATCTGGAAGAAATGTGGAACGAACGGAATAGCTATCCTTGCAGCGATGTACGTAGTAATTACCCAATTTATCTCGTAACTCAAATATAACCTCACTCTAGGTCGATATTTAAATTTCCCGCTATAAATATGTAAAAACCTTTTTTTTTCTTCTCTCCACTCGCGAATTAATTCCGGAATCTTATCTGTTCTCGTGATAGCAAAAATGGCGAAATGTAACGGTTGTCTGGCACGGTACCAAAATGGGCGCCTCCTCCGGGCTTTTCTGTGACGTCAACGATGGTCTCCACTATTTCATGTCCTCGGAGAGAGCCAGCGTCCGTTGGGACACGAAACTTCCGCTAAAAGTAATCACATTCGGTCCCTTTTTCAAGCTCGAACGAACCTTCTTCGACGTCGTAAATCGAGATTTTTGGAAAAAGCGTCTTTTATTTCCAGGCCGAGAGTCACACGGTGCTTGTGCAGAATGAAAATTGCCCTTGTATAAGCGATTACGCGATGGATGGTCAGAAGAATTTATGGGGTCTGGTAAATACACGGTGTCCATTTGATACGAATCATTCGTTATCGGAAATTCATCTTAAATCGAGGACTGTTAAAATTGGAAAATATTCGTCTTTGTGAAATTAACATTGATTAGGTCTAAATATATTTAAATTTGTATTTAATAGGATTTATTCGCTTTCATACTTGGTGAAAAATGGCGATTTTTAATAATTCAATTTTTGCATTAGAAAGTTGTTAAAATTCCTCTTGATAGGAATGATTCTTTCTCAGAAATTCATCTTAACTCGAGGACTATTTAAATTGGAAAATATCCATCTTTGTGAAATTAACATTAAATAGGTTTAATTCACTTTCATACTTTGTGAAAAATGGCGATTTTTAATAATTCAATTTTTGCATTAGAAAGTTGTTAAAATTCCTCTTCGACTAGTCGTTGATTAACTAGTCCACTTTTCATTATATAAGTATCGCATTAATTTATCGGAAACAGCGATTACTGAACTGTGAAAACCTACTTTGAGGAAAATGTCAGCCATCAACCCTTTTACATAAAAGGCTGACACTCGATTTCTAATATTTCACCTTCGACGAGAGATTAAACGCGACACTTTCTCTCTATTAATCGTGTCGTTGAATTAATTTCAGTTTTCATGGGATTATGTTTCTTTGATTCCCTGAAATTCGTATCGAAATGAAGGGGAGAATAAAGTGTTGGAAAGTGGTAAGAACGAGTGGCGTGTTTAATAACGGAGACACTTCTTGTCAGAATTTATTATACAACCCGCGTTTATGTCTGCCACTGTCATGAACAAGATCGATATCGAAGATTTGTTTGACTCGTATAACTGATAACCGTATCCCCGGGCAAATTAAGCCACTCGTTAGGTAACGATCATTGAAAATCCATGGCTGCACAACGATTAAGCGAAACGCCGAGCTTAGGTATTAATTATGATTAAAGGATTTTTCTCTATCGATTAACGATTTAATTGCGTACCGTCTGAACACGTTCCATTCGACTTTCCCTTGTATAGTCGGTGGAAGAGATATAGCGAGGTCGTCGAAATAAAATAGCAATTTGCCTGAGCCTTGATCGTTAAGTCTGAGACTTAATCGTGAGCCTTAATTAACCTGAGTCTTCAGGTTAAGTTTTTTTTTAAGGCTTAATTCTGCATATTTTAAATAAAAAATATATTTATAATATATTTCAAATTGTAAGCAGAAATTTCAGATATCAATTCTGAGTCGCCATTTAATTCTTTAATTTACAGTCATTACATCGCTTCCACCGACTATACCTTTCATCCCGCGTGTCTTATATTCGTCGTTGAACAGGCACTTTCTACCGCAATTTTTCGTGATAAAATAATGGAAGGGACAGAAAGGAACTTCTATTTAATTAAGGACGAATTTATTCGTCTACATAAGTGTTACAATAATAGTACACACGTTTTGTTTCATTCTCATCGACCATTTGCAAAAAGTGGTCGTTGAAGCTTCCTATCTGACACTGGTTGATATTTGTCCAGATTCGATCTTTCTTCATGACTAGATTAACCCTTCGAGCACTGTATTCGCGATTAATTTCTACTTCCTTTCAAATTTACTTTCAAAGTGTCACGATGTAAATCAACATTCTACAATACCCAAATGGTTAATAATTTTAATCAAGAACGTATATCGTAAATATGAATATTCTTGATTAAGTTGCTTCGAATTTCTAATACGAATCCTCGCAAGAGTTCAAGAGAGGATGGAGAGCGACTGAAGCTCCAGAACAGCTGACAGAGTTCTCGATATAATCTTGGAAGTTACTCTCGATCACCCACATCAGTCCCTTGTATCCAGGAATAACTGCAGTTGGTAGCCGGCATTCTCCAGCCTTCTCCACTAACAGGAAGTTATCCTTGACGAAGGGAGTGTCGGTGTTCCACATATAGATATTCGAGTCTCCTAAAAGTAGGACACAAAAGAACAACACTTATGCTTAATCTCAGAATTAAAGTCTAAAATTAAACTCTTTGAAAATTTAAAGAAGTTAACTTTTGGAATTTCATTCTTTAGAGTTTCCTTAGCCCTAATTTTGAAGAAGATGGCGGAACCCTCAAAATTTAAGAGGTAATTTTTAAAATTTCATTCTTCAGAATTTTCTTGGCCTTAATTCCGGAGAAGATGGCGGACCCTCGAAATTAAACTCCTTCAAAATTTAAAAGAGGTAATTTTTTAAATTTCATTCTTCAGAATTTTCTTAACCTTAATTCCGAAGAAGATTAAACTCTTTAGAAATTAAACATTTTCAAACTTTAAAGAAGGCAACTTTTAAAATTTCATTCTTTAGAATTTCCTTAGGTTCAATTTTGAAGAAGATGGCGGAACTCTCAAAATTTAAACGAGTTAACTTTTAAAATTTCATTCTTCAGAATTTCTTTAGCCCTTATTCCGAAGAAAATGGCGGACCCTCGATATCAAACTCTGTCAAAATTTAAAAGAGGTAATTTTTTAAATTTCATTCTTTAGAATTTCTTTAGCCTTAATTCCAAAGAAGATGGCGCACCCTAGAAATGAAACTCTTTGAAAATTTAAAAGAGTTAAATTTTAATTTGTCATTCTTCAGAATCTCCTGAGCCTTAATTCCGAAGAGAATGGCGGAACTCCCAAAACTGAATTCTAAAATCGAACTACTTTAATTCCTTAAAATTTCCTTACCCTTAATTCTGAAGAAGATGGCGGAACCGTTGTCGGTTCCAAGTATCACAATCTTGTTCCTCTTTCCACCAATGTCCACTATGGAACCGTTCGCGTTTCCGGATCTCAGGTTCGCAGCTTTAATGGCGAACATTCTGTTCGAGTTTAGGTAAGTGAAGTATAGAACTGGAGTACCACAGCTCTGTCTTCTCACCAGAGCAATGTACAACGCGTCAGGTTTGTTCAAACCTGAAGTCACTGCTGGTGGCAGGACCACGCGATATCCACGATCAGTTGTAGCGTTGTAGACGATTATAGCACCGGTACCAGCGTCGGAGATGTACACGTAAACCTGGCCATCTTGCGTGTAGTCCACGGCCATGTATTGCAGACGGGAGGAAATGTCTACTAGGGTACTCAAATCGATCACTTTTACAACCTGAAATTGGGATTAGAAAATTAATCAATTGCAAATTGATTGTTGTGTTATAGAGATTTTTGAGTGACTTAAAATTTGCAAATTAATTGTTGTGCTATAGAAATTTTTGAGTGACTTAAAATTTGCATCTTGAGGATTTCTTGGGTAGATGGAAGGTTTGTGTTTGGTGACCTTTTTTTGGAGATTCAACTTTGGCTGAATTAACTGGAGATTTAAAGTCAAAGTGAAGTAGACTTTTGAGAGATTTTGAGGATCTAGTTTTAGGAGATTTTATGTTTCTACCTTTATTCTACCGAATTCTACCTTTAACAGATTCTATGTTCATCTAAGAACCTATTTTTAATTAATCCTGATTTTAGTTCAACTCATAAAAAATAGGAGTTCTACTTTCAAGGAATTCTGTGTTAATCAAAGAAAATTCTACCTTTAACAGATTTTACATTAATTCAAGAAAATTTTACCTTTAACAGATTAATCCAAGAACATTCTACCATTAACAGATTCTACACTAATCCAAGAACCTACATTCAATTAATCTCAATTTTAGTTTAACTCGTTCAACAAGAAATTCCATATCTAACCAGAATTCTACCTTGAACAGATTCTACATTAATCGAACAAACTTCTACATTCAACCAGAATTCTACCTTTACCAGATCCTCCGTTTAATCAATCCTGCTCTTGCGTTACCTCGCAATAAACCGAAGTTCTACCTCTAGATAATCTCAAGGCTGATCCAGCTTTTGCATAATCTCCAATCTAGATCAATGCTCCATAGCTCTACCGCTCACCTTTCCATCCTTAACGTTTATTCCAACGACCTTAGGAGGACACCTGCGCACAGGTTGCTCCAGAGTGTTGACGATACCAACGTCGAGGACCCAGAGGATTCCTTGCATATCCAACGTGATATCGACAGCGCTTTGTAGAGCTTGACAGTTTCCTTCTTCTTGGATAGCCCAACAGGGGAAAGGAGTTATCTTTGGCTCGCAGCTTTGTGATTTCAGGGAGACAACGCCCAATGTGAAGGGTACACCTGGTTTGTAACGTGGTAGAGCTAAAATCGCTTCGTCTTTGTATATCTGAGCCCTGGTTGCGATCACGTTTCTGGAGATGTAACGTCCGCTGGTCTCGTAGATGTTTTTCGTGCTTTGACAGGGCCAGTTTAGACTGAGTCCTGAGAGAACCAGTGGTTGCGGTAGCACTGGATTGCCGTAAACTAGTGGTAGATTCCTTGCTAGAGATATTAGACAGAGAACGGTGCTTAGATGTCTCTTCATCGTGTCGCTTGGCGTAGACCAATTGTTTGGGAGACTGAAAAAAAGAGCATTGAATGTTGGAGAATAAGTTGGGAATTATTTTTGAGAGGGGAGTGAGTAATTTAGAAAAAATTATTAATTAGAGTGAATTTAAGTAAATTTAATTATTTATTGAAGGGAGAGTGATTAACTATTTTTGAGATATTAGTTACATACTTTTGAGGGGAAAGTGAAGAGAGATCAATTTTTTTTCAATATTAATTAGGGTGAATTTGAGTAAATTTGATTGTTTATCGAGGGGAGAGTAAATAATTATTTTTGAGATATTAGTTACATACTTTTGAGAGGAGAGTGATTCATAATTTTTGAAAGGAGAGAGATTAATTTTATTCTTAAATTATTAATTACGGCAAATTTGAGTAAATTCAAATATTTATCGAGGAGAGAGTGTTTAACTATTTTTGAGATATCAACTCATTTTGATAGGAGAGTGACCAATAATTTTTCAAAGAGTGATGAATTTCTTTAAATTATTAATTAGGGTAAATTTGAGTAAATTTAACCATTCACCGAGAGGAGGATGACTAATATCTTCGAGATATTAATTAATTCCGTGATAAGAATAATTAGTACAAGTAACTTACGCCTGTTTAACTTCTGAATGGACACGAAAGCTTTAATATGCGAATCTTATATTCCACTGTACGCTTATATACGAACGTGACCGGACAATTCCATCATTGATCGATCGTGCATATTTTCTGTATTTATAAATTAACATTCTCTTCCGTCTGTCGCAACGCTTCCGCTTTAACAAGACTGTACGACGTCCGGAGAGCAACAAGGAAACGTGTTCTCCATCTTGTTTACCAAACAACCGAACCTTCAGGAAGTATATCCGCAAGACGTATAATTTTTATAACGATTAATAATTCGCAATAATTAATTAACACCACTCCTTTACCATTTTATAAAAAACTACTCAACACAACTGCATCGAAAAATTAAACTCAACAACAAACATCTGTACATTATACTCACATTTGAAAAATGACATTAAATTATACGTAACTGATTGAGCTGTAAAATTAATAATTATCACTTCGATAATGTTAATTTTGTGTAACAGTTCATTTCTCCATCTTCATCTCGATATTTCCGTCCTCAAAGTGTACAAGCTAAAGTAAAGGGACAACGGAACGCGGAACGATTAAACGAAACAGCAAATATTTCAACAAACTACCGTATTTCGTCACAGAGCAACGTCGTATATAACTGGTGTAATTTTAAAGACTCTTCAGTTGAAATTCAAGTTCGATTGACAGCGATTCCACGAGGGACACGATGTTGCACAAAGTGAAATTTATATCTTCGTTCACGTTGACGATCATCGTGATTGTCCTCGCCTTAGTCAACAGCGGAAAGGCGTCTCTCGATGGAAACGTGAAATGGACAGGTGGAACTTTTGAATGGCCTTGTCCAACCACGAAGAACATGTTCAAAAGCAGCGGGAAATACATTTCGAAGAACGTGATAGCGACTAGAGCTGCCATCTACAACGACGACGCCATTTTGGCTCTGCCCAGGTAGAAAAATAAACGAAACTTTATTTACAAAATTTAACGTCGTATTGAATAGACAATGAATAAGATAAAAGATAAAAAGGGAACAAGATAGAAAATACAAATGCTTCGTACGAGTGTCGACATTATTTTTGAAGCACTCTGTAATTTTTTCTAAAATTTCTGGAATACATCGATAATAATTGTGAACGATTTAATAATTGGAATATCGGGAATCACAATTTCACAATAATTGGAGAGAGTTTGAAAAGAAAATGCATTTATTAGTATGATATATCGTGTCATCTTGCATCCATATTATTGAAACACCCTGTAGATCAACAGGTTGAATTTTTACAATTAAAATTTTGCGAAGGTGTTCAGTGACTCAGTAGAAAATGAGTATTCTTTTGCTTTATCCTTCTCATTATCATGAAAACTGGTTTTCAATACAGGTTTAAGCCCGGTGTTCCAGCGACATTGGCCAAAATTTCTCGAGAGAACAAGAGCTGCGAGGCGACCCTGGTCCCTTATCCTTGCTGGTCCCTTCAGGAAGAAGGAACCTGTACAGCGCTGCAGAACGTGGTAGATATTTACCTGGATCCTCAGAACATCCTCTGGGTCCTCGATACCGGTGTGGTGAACACTTTGGACGAACCTACTCGCAAGTGTCCACCGAAAGTCTTGGCCATCAACGTGAGCACTGGAAAGGTGAGTGTTGTTCTCTTCTATGAAACACACTGTGCATCTTGTGACACAATGGAGATATCGTCGGTTCAATTTTTATCTCATTTTTCATAATATTCTAAAATTTTATTTTCGTTTTTCATAATATTCCAAAGTATTTTTTTCATTTCTCACAATATTCCAAAATATTTTTTCCGTTTTTCATAATTTTCCAAATTTTCTTTTCATTTATCATAATGTTCCGAAATATTTTTCTCATTTTTCATAATATTTCTTTCATTTTTCATAATATTCCAAATTTTCTTTTCACTTTTCATAATATTCCAATTTTTTCTTTCACTTTTCATAATATTCCAAAATATTTTTTTCATTTTTCATAAATATCAGATAGAAATAAATTCTCTCCGCCTGGATTCACCAAATCGATTCAAAGCCACCTTATTTCTATCGCGACGGTATTCTCAGGCTGTCAGGAAAATGGCGAAAATAGTGAAAATTATTTCGACGAGTGATCAGTTTTCACTTTTTCAAATCAAATCAGAAAGAACCAATTTCTACACCTAATACCATTTTCCGACGACAAATCTCCACAAATCGCGTTACACAGAGCGTTGCAAAACACGCGTGTTAAATAATCAAAGGCCGAGAATGAGATCGTAAAACAACAGCCACTTTACTTTCCCGCGAAGAATAGTTTTTTCCAATCCGTTCAACCGTGGCGTGTATGAAATTTTTCCACAATAGCCAAGTTCTCGCAAAGGTGAATGAGAACTTCGTTACGTGATTGCGTTAATTGCGTTGCGTTATCGCGTACAAAATTATAGGGTTGAAATTGAAAAAAGAAAAACTGCGTTTCAAGTTTATCGAGCCGGCATAAATCACCGATTACACCCGAGATTGTCACGACGTTCACTTTATAATACAGCAATGTCTCTCTTATTGACCGCTAGTTTGGATTCTTTAACCCTCATCCGTCCCTCAGTTTCGCGTCTTAATAGGTCCCTCGGTGTTAATTTGACACAATGGTAAAAAATCAATGAAACGAAAATATAAACAATTAATTTTTTAAATTCTTTTATTAAATATAGAATGATATAATTTTTTACCGGAAAAATGTGTCAAATTGACACGAGGGACGGCTGAGGGTTAGTTGACCACATAGATGCTCCTACGCCTGGGTCTACGTCATTGCTGCGCCTATGTTATCTCGCTCGCTGCCATTCAAGCGTGTAACGCTGCACCATCCGGTTTCTTTTACGAGATTTCACTGCTCGACAGTTCATAATAGAATAATATAACTTTTTTAATTTTACTCTTTTTTATCTGAAATTTCTTTTCAATACGTCGGTGAGATTTTTCCGATGAAAATGAGATCGAACACGATATTATTTGAACAATATTTACTTATTAGTATTGTAGTACCAGGGGGCCTCCGTACACTAAAATAGGAAACCGACACGGGACAATATAGAGGGAGTGGTTGGCGTAGCGCGCAAAGCCTCGGCTTTCTAATCCAAAGGTCCCGGGTTCGATTCCCGGTTGGGTCGCACAATATTTTTCCGTAATTTAATTTCATCATCGTAGATTAATTTAATTTCATAATATATCAGATGAATTGCCAAAAAATTACATTTAATATTCTGTACTGTCACGTACGATGTATGGCGCAGCCATTATCCTTTCAACTACATATAACCGCGGTTTAAACGAAGTAACGGACGATAGCGTTCACGTTTCAATCACTGCACTGGCCGTTCGATCGTGATTTCTATTAGATCCGTATTACCTCTACGGTCACGTTCCATTCGTGGTTGTTTTGTAACCTAAGGGCAGGTAATATGCATGTATCAGCGATACCAGACGATGATGATTTTAATATCGAGGTAGAAACACAGTCGGCAATTTTACTCTCTTCGCGTTTCCTTGTTAAATGCAACTATGTTCGCGTGGAGATTAGTCAGCAATTTTGTAGGAAAGTGAACAGAAACGAAGTGTGGAAAGCCTCTCAAGCTGCGGAACACGGTTGAATAAAACGGGTCGAGCTGTCTGCGCCCTTCACCTAGATAGACATCATCTTTCAATCGAACCATTAGTCATTGACCACACATCTGCATTAATACTTTGCTCTGTACCGCTTGCTGATGTCTGGAAAATTATTTCACCTTTCCTTGTGAATCTGTGAATCTTCTACGATTCATGGTCGATGTATCAAGTCTCATTTTTCATAAAAATAGTATTTTCATCAAATTAGTAAACACCGACTACACATTAGCATTAATACTTTGCTTTGTATCACTTGCTAATGTCTCGAAAATTATTTCACCTTTCCTTATTAATCTGTGTACACTCTACGATCCATGGTTGTCATATTAACACTTTCACTATCATTTGAAAATTGTTAGGGGCTGGCCATGTGCCACCAAATCGTAGTCTCAACCAAGAATACAAACACAGACTCGACGTTTAACAGAGAATTCAGGATAGTAGTCTATTGCATATGCGCTCGACCGACACTCTGTCGACGCTGACACGCAGGGTAACCCATTACGAGCCGCATCTGCTGCGTCCGTGGCATCGAAAGTGTCAAGTCTCATTCTTGATTCAAATAATATTCTCTTCTCGCCGTGTGCTACTAATTCGCAATTTCAGCCAAGTATGCACACATACACACTTTGCCTCCACGTGAAATAGACTCTATGTGTCTCACCGACACTCTGTCGACGTTGGCACGCAGGGTATCACATTCTGAAATTCATATACCGCGTCCGTGGCACCGAAAGTGTCAAGTCTATCCTCTCACCCAAATTTGCAGACTTCACCATCGCGAATTTCCACGAAACTCAAAGCGACAAAGTGTCACTTTCAACCCTTTCATTACTATTGTCGCACTTCCACCTTAATTTAATACTTAATTAATTCTATCCCTTACACACTTCCACCTTAATTAAATAAATCAAATTTCAAAACGATACTCCCAAAATAGCAAATTCTGCATTAAAGTTAGTTACGAATTAAAATCTACCCTACCGACAGGGTTAAATATTGAAACAAAATTTCCCCATTTGTTTCCACGTCAGTTTCAAAAAATTTCATTTCCTATAGCAATTCCTTCCAGCATCAACACAACACAATCCTCAAAATCACAGTTCCTCCCCTCTGAAATACTAATACACAGTATCACTTGGAATCGCAGCCCTTACTCACTCGCCTCCTCATTTCTCCCGCAGCTGGTGAAGACCGTGGAGTTAACAGGCCTGACGACGGCCACGTCTCGCCTCCAATACGTGGTGTCGGACTACAGCCAGGACGGGAGGGTGTTCATCTACGTGTCAGACGCTGCCACAAGGGCCATCCTCGTCTACGATGTGACATCGGGACGCGGTTATCGCGTCGTCTTGCCGCAAGCTGTCGCCATAGGATGCACAAGAAGAGACGTTTTGTACCTCGCCCTTCTCCGACGTTCAGACGGAAGTACATGTCTCATCTTCACCTACCTGAGCAGCAGCCGTATATTTTCCATCAGGACCCAACACTTACGGAACGGTTCAACGAATGGGAAGATCCACGATCTTGGATTGAAACCGAGGAAGATGGTGTTTTTGGGTACGGACAATGGAAGCGCCCTTTTCTTCCGCTACGAAGGCGAATCAGACGTTTACAGATGGGACGCTACCCTTCCTTTCGATCCAAAATGCTTCCAACAGGTGTATACCAGCGCGGAATGTTCCCTTGCCACTCATGTTGTTGCTGATTACAAGAGAGGAAGGATGCGAGTGCTCGAATCGAACTTCCCTGATTACATGCAGGGAACGATTGGCTGCGGTGCCAGCCAAGCACTTAGTCTAATGTAGAGTTGAGAGTTGTAGATATTTAGGATTAAATTAATTCAATTTAAGTGGGAGTGATTCATTTATTCGTGTTCCTGCCTTATATTGGGTTTTTCGAGAGGTTAGGTGGGGATTTGTTTGTCAGTGTGTGTATAGACTGTTAGGGATTCATTGTCCTTTTTGTAAGGAAGAAAGGAAATATTGTAGATTGATTTTTCTTTGGATTTCTGAGTGCACCAGGTCTAAAGTTTTTTGTCACTGTGTACATAGACTGTTAGGGATCCATTCTCTTTTTTTTTTAAAGAAGAAAGAAAATATGGTAGATTTATTTTTCTTTGGATTTTTGGGTGCATCAGGTACAAATTTTTCTGTCATTGTGCACACAGTGATCTATTCTTTTCTCTCTAAAGAAGAAAGGAAATATATAATATAAGAGTGAGACTGTTTAGTACACTATGAATTGTGGAGGTGCAGTCGGTGGAAGAAATACTGTAAGGTCGTAAAACCTATCAGGTAGCAAAGTTTACATATCGACAAGCGAATCTTCAGAAATCTAAGAAGATAAAAGCACAAAATCTCAGTCAATCCTGCATGAAGTATGCTTTAACTTTGATAGAATCCCAATCGAAAAACGTGAATCAATTAGTGTCCGCACTTAATACTGTAATTTATATCCTCTTTATATTTCCTCGACCAACTATACAAAGTAACGCTTTCCATCGCAAATTGCCAACGAAAAGGGAGGCCGAATGATAATCGTTACGAATAAAAATATACGCAACCGCGGCTATTTCGACGCCAATGCGTCAAAGCAGCCCTATAAATCAAGATGCAAATCGTTTCGTGATGTTGACCATGTATCCTGTGCCTTGAGTGCGCCGGCACAGAAGAATTTCGTCGGAAAAAACGGGACCTTTCTCTCTTACAATCACTCGTTCGCGTTCGATCGCGATTAGTCGGCGTTACCAGACAACGAGAAACGGTTTCCTTTAAATGCAACGCGCGATAATTCAGCGGGTACCGTTGAAAAGCAGAATTCGTAATATTGATTTGTATCGAATTTTTTTCACGGTGTAAAACCGTTTGTGGTGTACTGCTCACGTGACTGGATCTGATTTATACCTGAGGATATTTTGCGTGTAAAAATGTACAATTTTACGATCGTTACAGCAGGTTCCGTTCTACCTTCATCACGTGACAAGAAATCTTGTTACGTATTAGTTACTTTTGCATTCGATCGCAGTGAATGTTGTTGAGTAATATTCTTTTTGCTAAAGATTTTTTGGAATTTTCGACTTATGTAATCTAGTTTATGTAAATGATTTTTGATAAGTTAAGCACTTCTGTAATCTACAGTGTGGTTTTATGTGAATTATTTTTTAACTGATGCCTGAATTTGGTCGTAGATCGAAACGTCTACTTCCAGATTTCATTTTCATTCGTGAAATTATTATATTTGCATATTTACTCACGTTACATTGCAACAAAACCAGGACTTACTTTGTTGGTCAACCTAAAATAGTGTAATAAAATGGCTGGAACGATTGATCGAATAATTACCAGTCATTTGAGCTGCTTTAAAACGTGTCGAACGGTTAAGCTAGGAGAGTTTTCATCGGTGTCATTGTTACCACAAACTGATCATGTTTCTGCAAACGAAGAAACGCGGCTTTCCATGGAAATCGATATCCGGTATCGAATTTTGGTTCCTGGATCATTGTGATCGGTGAAAGTTCCAATGATATATTGTTACTTACTTAATATACCATTCACTTCGTATTTAATTACTACAGCAAATTACTACAAATGTACTCGTAAATCTTCAGCGGTTACATTCTAAGTAAGTCTTGTGAACGTGTAACTATGTACATATCTATAGATCGATTGATGAAAATTTAAGTATAGATGGTGGAAGCGATAGAGTGAGGTCGTAAAATAAAACATCAAGTGGCGATACTTATGCAATCCTTCATTTGTGAATTGATATCTAAAATTTCTATAGATCTGTGGTTCTATGGGGATATGGGTCTATGGGGGTATGAGTCTATGAAATTATGGATTTATGGATCTATAGATCTATGGATCTATGGATCTACGGATCTACGGATCTATGGATCTATGGATTTATGGATCTATAGATCTATGGATCTATGGATCTACGGATCTACGGATCTATGGATCTATGGATTTATGGATCTATAGATCTACGGATCTATGAATCTATGGATCTACGGATCTATGGATCTACGGATTTATGGATCTATAGATCTATGGATCTATGGATCTACGGATCTACAGATTTATGGATCTATGGATTTATGGATCTATAGATCTACGGATCTATGGATTTATGGATCTATAGATCTACGGATCTATGGATCTACGGATCTATTGATCTATGGATGTACGGATCTATGGATTTATGGATCTATAGATCTATGGATCTATGGATCTACGGATCTACGGATCTATGGATCTATGGATTTATGGATCTATAGATCTACGGATCTATGGATCAATGTGTCTATAGATCTATGGATCTATGGATCAATGGATCTATGGATCAATGGATCTACGGGTCTATGGGGATATAGGTCTAGGGGTCTATGGGTTCTAATTAAACTCTCCCAATAAACCTCCATCGTATCCTACTCAATAATAATTTCCACATTGGTCAAAATTAACCTGAGAATTCAACAATGAAAGCACAAACAAATTTTTCAAATATACTGCAATAGAGAAATCAATTCTGAATTGAATATAGTTCCACCGACTATGTTTAATACCAGTTCTCAATAGAATGTTAAAACACATAACAAATAAAAATAAATACATATGATAATTCACCAGTATGCTTTATGCTAATCGTGCAACATTCAGTGCTCGATTTCTATTCCCGGAGTTCCTTGCTATGACACGCGAAAGGGTTTGGCTAGATCACGATTTCGTTTAATTAGCCTGGCGGAACTGTCGATGGGTGTAGGCACGCAGTCGAAACGTGTCCTGTTACGGCAACGAAAAAATTCTAGTTACTGGAATTACGTAATTGTACTCCACTTGCCTAGAAAATTCACAATTCACCGTGAAGCGATTTTTATCCGATCGTTCGTTATAATTTTACGAAAAAATTGCAAAACCGAATTACTTCCCTTTTACTCCGATATTTTGTCACGTGAAATGTTTGCTTTCACTGCTACAATTAGCAATATTAAATTAAATATTCGTTCTTGGACAGTATAACCGAATTACATAAAAAGAAATTGAATAATTTCTATCGTTGCGTTTATTCAACTTTCTAGAAGAAATGTGTAGTAACCAGTGGAAGCATTAATTCGTCGAATTAAACGCCGAAGAAAAGTGGCAAGGCTAAAAAACAGATCGCGAAGGAAACGCGTTCCTTTTTCGTTAATGGAGTTGCCACTGCATCTCTAAATTTGGCAATACCCTCGACTCGTTCTCTAATAGATCAACTTGTGCGCATTGAGAGAACCGAAAAACCTGGAAAAAATTGAATCGTGTGCTGCTCCACTTTCGCTACCACTGCGAACCATTCTCAACGTGATTTAAGCCTGCGTCTGATCCTGCATTGTCGAGTATTCTACACGCGGCCTGTCAATTTGCAATAACGTTCACGTTTCCATTGAAATATGAACTATAACCGAAGGTGAAACGTTACGATTTACGAGTTGCGAAGTTCTTCTAAGGAAAACTCGTTTAATTTTGTTTATATAAAATTGATACGATCTGAAATGACGCAAAATGGAGGTTTCCAATTTTCTAAATTTCCAATGGAAAATTGAACTACAAATTGAAGTGAAAACGAATTGAAAATTGGACTGAAAATTGAACCGAAGACGAATGGTACAATTGAACTAAAAACAATAAAAAATTTCCTACAAATTCTATTATTTATTCGATAAACTATAACATTACTTCGAATGTTCAATTTTTCTCTCAAAGTCTCTTGGAAAGATCTGACAAGGGAGCAAAAGCTCGCGTGCAACCACTATTTTTGATCTAGCGATTATTCGAGCGTGCAATGTAACCATTTTGTACCCTCGGTCGAAACGTTAAGGGTGGCTTTTCGAAATGTTATTCGCGACAAATCTACGCGGTGCTTGACTAAGCGGGAGATTACGTTGGGTAAATTAAAATCGCGGTAGTACATTTGCGATAACGTCGAGCCATTTTTTTCTCGTTAACCGGCCGTAATGCTTTACTTTTTTCTTTCCCTTTGTGTTTTTATTAAATCGCCAGGCTAATTGATTCGTCTTTTTTAAGGAATTTTGTATTCTTTTCGAATCTCCAATTTAAATCCTTCATAAGTGACAATATTGCACAGTTTCCATTTTGCAAAATTTCAATTTGTTTAATTTTTCATTTCAATTCGCCTTTTTTAAGGAAATTTTGTAATTCTTTCGAATCTTCAATTGTAATCTTCCAGAATTCAGAATATTGCAGTTTCCATTTTGCAAAATTTCAATTTGTTTAATTTTTCATTTCGATTCGTCTTTTTTAAGGAATTTTGCATTCTTTTCGAATCTCCAATTCAAATCCTTCATAAGTGACAATATTTCACTGTTCCCACATTTTCAAATTTCAACTTTACACATACAAATCTCAACAGTGGCAATTGCTATTCTCAGTAAAAAGTCACTAAAACCAACAACAATTTATCTCCTTTACAAAGAAGCTCCGGAACCCTCGATACGTCTAATCTATATCACAAAACGCCTTAAAAGAATCTCACAAAAAATCTGCCACAGGAGCAAAGCTGTATTCTTATCAAATTTTTTTGTCGGGCATAAATAACAGCGCGAAAACCCGGCCAGATAAATAAGCAAGGGGAAACTGGTGGAAACTAGTAAAGGATCTTGTAACCTAGGACGCGTGTATGGCAATGGCGTGCACGGTCGAGCAGCTACGCTCGAACTTTCCAAGCCGGACACGTATACGCACTCTGTGGTAGAAAATGAATTCGGTATGGAAACAGATCGATGGTATTCCACTGCGTTCATTCACTTTACGTAACCCCTGTGGAACAACTTTTCCTGCTTTTTGCTTTTTTCCCAAATGACAATCTCAATCTAATGGACAATCTGAACGTGAAACCACTTGTGCAACCAAATTGTTCCAATAACGTGACACTAAAGAATTCTTTTTTGGTACCACTTGTCTTTTTTCATCAGCTTCTTATCTATATGGTGGAAATTATTGGGACGAAAAGTGAGATTCTCGAAGGGAAAGTATTATTATTTTGTTGGAAATTAAACAACGTCGAGTTGAGAAGTTTGTTATCGTTCTGGAAGGAAATGATCCTGCACAAAAGACACGCGACTGACCTTTTCTAATCACATCAGTCATTCCTTACCTACAGTCACTTTCGCGGCTATGTTGGATTTGTATAGACGTTAGTATCAGCTTTACAGTGTCAGGTTTTATTACTCGCGAATAACCTTTGCAAAAAGTTGGCTTAATTATTCAAATTGAATCTCTGTAACAGGATTTTTCTTCGTTCGTGGAAAGAAACGTTGTAGTTCACTGCAGCTTTGGAGTTCAATTGGAGATGCTGGAATGGATAATTATCGCAAAAGAATTGGCTTGTAATAGTGTATAACTTCTAAATTGCATGCTCTTACAAACGGTTAATTTTCCAATTAATTTCTGCATTAACAACTACCGAAAAATAAAAATAAATTACGGATAGAAAGACTCTTTGACGAAGAGTTTTCCATCCGTCAGGTGGAAAAATTTTGCTAATGTCCAAAAACGAAAAATTTTAAATGTAATCCGTCAGATTGAAATTTGGTAAGAATTTGCAGTGGAACGCGTGAGAGAGATAATTAGCCTTCGAAACGACCATTCTCTGGACACGCAACCGAGAGAATGAGAATGGTGCAAAGTGACAAATGGTTCTCCGAGGTACTTATTTATCGAACATGCGCTATGTTTCACGTGACCAGTCACAAAACGAGGGGAAATAGGATTTCGTCGCTTCCGTTCTTCTGTGGGAGTTCTCCCAACTGCACACGCTGTATTCCCATGATATTTCAAGTCGAGCAGCTTACGCAAGCCCAAAATGCTTCATTCTTCGCGTACTTGCGCAACGTTTATGCCTCTACCTCGTAATTTTCTTTGATCTTAATAGGGATCGACTTCTCGAGGACCTTATCTCATCCGTTTTATTAGAATTGTTCGTTTATGAGGTGTTTAGCCTTGAATTTTTTCCTTTTCTTTAACAGCGTTTCAATCGGCGGATGCTTTCGGTGTACGAAGATTGATCTATGTATTCAGAGGTGTTACGAATTCGATTACAAATGGCGGATAGAGTTAGAATTTGGTATCTTCTTCTGGCGAAATATCTTGGACGCGAGAATTTTTAACGTCTCTGTATTTTTATATATTTTACGACAACTTTTCTACAATTATTCCTCGAAAAGATATTGAAGAGTAAGTAAAGTTTTAGCTCGATAGTGACCTAACCTCGAAAAGTTTGTTTCGAGCGTTCTATCTAATGAAATTATCAACGTTGAAATACTTTTTTAAGTTTCTATATTATTGTATAATCTTTTAAAAGTTACTCAATTCACCGTAGAATCCATTTTTTGCCATGTACAACCTAATTTATGGTGGAACATAAATTCACCGAAAATTCTAGGTTAGCTCGCTACCGCGCTAAATAGTCTCAGCTACGACAAATCCTTCAATTTCACAATTTTATCGGTCTATCTGATCGTCGATGAGACAAAACAACGTAAAATGGTCTCATTCTATTAGGAAGCACGATATTATCCAGTTACCTCCAATTTGTCCGTGACGATTTAACCACGGGGAAAGATCGAGTGCATTGACCGCGGCAATTTAACCACGAGGAAAGATCGAGTGTGATGATCGTTTGAATCCTTCGTAATTTCGTAATGGTCAACAGTATAATTCTGTACATATGTATGTGTATATAATTCTGCTGAGACAGCATGGTGGACCAATGAACTGGTATCACTTAGCCCTTTCGCTACGGGCGGTTTCTCCGGCGCGACACTCCCGCTGAACGAGCCGCTGCGTCAAAAGTGGTGCACGGTGCGCGAGAAAGATCGTCAGCGGCCGCGTTTACGCCTCTACTGCAACCCGAGTTGCTTTGACGGTGTTTTTTGGAGAAAAAGCTTTCCTCAAAACAGGAAAGATGTGCAATAACTCCAATCGCTCGTCGTATGTACAATACGCGGCATCTTATGCAGAGCGACTATAGTCGCCCGTAGTATGTCAGTGGCATTTTATGGAGAGCTACTATAGTCGCCCGTAGTATGTCAGTGGCATTTTATGGAGAAAGTTAAAAAAGTTAAAAAAGTGATTGAATTAAAAAAAATTCAACTCCGGGGCAAGACGAAGAAATCCGAACGAATGGTTATTTTCGATGGTAAGAGGTCCTTTTGAATAAAATTCTCCCGATCCTCCTCACCTGTATCGTAATTACGGTACTGCATTCCACTTAGGCGTTTTACGTAGCCAGTGACCGCGGATGCTGAATGCCAGCCTTTGTGTGTAGCATTGTCCGTAAATCACTTTCCCCGGCACCGTGATACGTATCGAGCACACTCCCTCTTCTAACTCTTGCACCTCTGATCATTGTCTCCGTCGACGTAATCAGATTCGACTCGAAATGCACCGTAACATTGAAATATCTCAATGATCCGTGTGTTCTATTCGAAGAAATTCACCAAATTAGTTGCAAAAATCTGCTCCTTTTTCCGCGAATGAATTTCTGGCAATACTTACGTACGCTACCGGCCAAAAGTTTGGGACCGCTGTGTATTGCAAGTTGCACCAAAATTTTCAGAGAAAGGTCGGCAATTTTAAGAATTTTTTAACGAATTTTTTGCGATAACGTACACTACCGGCCAAAAGTTTGGGATCACGTGCCAATTCACATCAGTATTAAATTCTTTACAGATTTGAAATTGACTTTACCTCATTTCGATTGATTTGAATGATAAAAAATTCTTAAAATTGCTAACTTATTTCTCGAAATTTTTATCTAACTTGCAATGCACAGTGATTCGAAACATTTGGGCGGTAGCGTATGTACTTCGTAAGTGAAATTCAAGCGATGCGCGTATAATAGAGAAAACGAAGTTTGAGGAATTAATCAGATTTAATTTGACTTGGTTCTCCTACGGTTAACACCGTAATAACTGAATATCAGAGTTTTTATTTTATATTGTAGAAGTTGTTAAGACGCTTTTGTGTAAGTTTGTAGCGGCTTTGGGTGGAGTAAGTAAATTTATTTAAAATTAATTAATTAATTTTTAGGATTCTTTTTCAAAAGAAAAAAATTCACGGGTATTTAAAGTACATAATATATTTTGTCGAAGTAAAAAGAATCAAAATTACAAAATTATGAAAATATTAAAATTGAAATTTATTTATTTACTTATGATTTTCCAGTAATCGTTCCAATTTCAAAATCGTTCGTATTTCATATATTTATACTTATTTTGGACTTAGTTTTACATTAATTCCAATTTACTCCATTCGCCTAATTCACCGTTCCACTAATCTATCTCAACTTATTTCTCGTATTTCCATTTATGTCTCCATCTTATCGAAATTCGTTACACACGAAAAATATCATACCACATTCAACTCTACTTGCTCCACCGTTAACTCATCAAACAACACAAAATGGAAAAACGAAGGAAATCGAGGGAAAGTCGTGTTCTGTTCGTCCCACACCGGCTGATCCCACTTAAAAAAAAAATCCGTCCTATAGGAGTTCAAGTTCACACGCGTGCAATTCGCGGATTCGACGCTCGAACCGCCTCTAACTACAACACCACACAGTGGGATACCCACCTTTCGCGAAAACGCACCCACCACGATCCGCCGCACACGTTTCGCGAAGGTGTGTCCCTGAATGTCACGGAGGGATCGTTTCTATTCGTCGGTGTGGTGCAAGTGTGCTTACACAATATGTATGCCGATTTTCTGTGGTAAGCTCGCCTCCTGTCTCTCAGGCGGCCAGGACCGGAGCCGATGCGAGGAAATTAGATCAGTCGGCGCTCAGCCAGCGGGACTTGGCACACGCTCAGCACAAACGGACTTGTCCTCGCTGCACGTCTACCTGTCTCCACGGAATCACCTGGATTTGAATCCGTGACAGACGCCCCTTTTTATCTACCGGTTCGAGGAAATTTTCATTTAACGAGGTTCGTTTTATTTGAGCTTTTTTGTGGTTGTTTTTTTTAAGGGTGATTTACGTGGTGGAGGATTAGAGGAGGGTTTTTTTAAGGAGAATTTTGGTGGTGGTGACTTTGGTGGAGGGTTTGAGGAGGATTGTGAAATTTTTGAGTGATTCTAAGGGTGTTGGGAAATATTGGGATTTTTGATAGAGGGTTTGAGGAGGATTGTGAAATTTATGAGTGATTCTAAGGGTGTTGGGAAATATTCAGATCTTTGGCGAGGTTGAGGTTGATGTGGAGTTTTGGTGGTGGTGGTGAGTTTGGTAGAGAATTTGAGGAAAATTGTGCATTTTTTGAGTATTGTGAAATATTGAAATTTTTGAGAAAGTTTGAAGAAAATTGTGAATTTTTGTGAGCGATTTTTGTGGGATTAAATATTAAGATTTTTGGAGAGGTAGAGATTGATACGGAGAGTTTCCTTGATTTTTG
>NW_017100566.1:125204-137679 GCF_001263275.1 Habropoda laboriosa
TCGATAGCAAATTCGAAGAAAATTGCAAATTTGTTGAGTATTATAAAATATTGAGATTTCTGATAGAGGGTTTGAGGAGAATTGTGAATTTTTATAGTGATTTTTTGAGTATTACGAAATACTGAGATTCTAGATAAAGAATTTGAATTGAAAAGAGTGACCTTTCGAGCATTACGAAATAAAATTTCCCAAGAAATTAACAATATTATGTAAAATAAAAAGTTACGAATAAGGAAGTACAGATTGCTACAGAAAATTTCGTTGGTCTCTTGTAATAGTGATCATTTTTCACAGAGAATTTGAAGAAAACTATGAATTTCTTTATGAATACATACCGAGTCATTCTTTGTACATTATAAAATACAATTTCACAAAAAATTAGTCACACTGTATAAAATAAAATCTCTCGAATAAGAACACAAACCTTGCTGAAACTTTACAACACGGAAGTAATCCACAACTGCATTCGTTTTTATCCCACAACAAAAATATCATCTCGCATATCGATGAAAATGAGGCTAGCAAAATTTCACACCTCCAACAGCACGAAATTGCAATTTTGTAAACAGAAAAAGAATTGCAAGTAATCTGTCTTATTCCACAAAGAAAACTATTATCTTGCATATCGATGAAAATCAAGTTGGGAAAGATCGATCGCAATTCCGCGAAGAGAAAAAAGACTCGCAACGACAGAGGAATGCAAAGTGTTCGAATTGTGCAATATTCGAGGATCGACCGCAAGGTTCAACGACACCTTAGAGACCCGTTGCACTTGGCAAGTGCAAAAACTTGTCAGAGCGGGAAATTGGGACCGTGACTTTGTTGAAATTCAATGATCGGTTACTTTCGATTGCGTGGAATATGGAATACCGGTTTGTGCTCCGTTAGTCCAAGAAATTGTTTCATTTTCCTATTTCTTCCTCCGTTGAAACTATCGCAATTCCATCGAAAAATTCCACCTTTTACCTTCGACACAGTTCATTTGCAAATGCAACTAATTTCACACCTACCGTAAATTTAGACAGTTCGTTAACGTACATTTACATTACGTTTAATATTTCTTATCTGACTATATAAACTAAGCTTCGTCGTTTATTATTATTACCGACAACGTTTATACCCCTATTACTGTAATAATTTCAAATTAAGTGCACGTTTTCCTAATTAGCGGTAATAAGAAGTCGCCTGAATTTAGTTATGTCACAATCTTCTATCAATTTTAACAACTCGTTCAACGTATCACTGTCAAACCGAACTAGAGTAGAGCGTCGGTTATCCGAGCCAATTGGGACTGAGGTGGTTCGGATAATCAAACAGTTCACTTAATGAAACATATGCACGTACTTACCCAGTTTATAACTATAGGAACGAAGCGTAAAATTACTTATCGATGAAAATATTTCGAAAAAATGCTTTGAATAACAATATACATTTATCAAGAAAGCTTATTTTTTACTTATCAATCGGTACCGCTACACCGCAAGTTTGTTTACTCCTCGAACCGACGGTTCGGATAACTGACGCTCTACTGTATTTAACCCCTTAACCTATGATTTCTTTTCTGACTGTGCATCTAAGCGTCAGCCATTTTCTATTTTAGTACTGTATCGGGTAATAAAAGTTAATCTGTCGCGGATTAATTATATTTTGTAATTCTCAGTCTTAGGAATTCAAACGAAAATTAGGATTACGATGAATTTTTCTTATTGATATAACTACTTTTCTCGCATCTTCGCCAGAATCTCTGCCACGAGTCTGACACGTTGTTATAGGTTAAAGGGTTAACATTCGCACTTTCAAATATTCTTATAGGTTATTATTGGAATTTAAGGTAATAAATTACAAGATGGTATTTCAATTATAAATTCTTCTTGTAACTGAATTAGTTACGGGGGGTTCGGACTGGCCGCAAATAAGTCCCAGTAGCTTAGACTCGCTTTGACCCGGTGTTCAGGGAGCGAAAAAACGTATGGAGCAAGAGTTGCCTCGTGGTCCGCATATGTCCACTCAAGGGAGCAAGGTCGGTGCCAGGCAGGGTTCGCTGTTCTTTAGATGTCCACTCAAGGGAGTGTCTTCGGAGTAGCGAACCGTCTTGTCCATAAAAGTTATGGGTCAGGCACCTTTTTATCTTCGCGGGGGTGCTTTGGGTCAGCGAGAGTGGTGGAGTGGGGGAGTCAATCGCGCAGGCGCACAAGGGTGGTATTGGCAGCTGGGGTGCAGCAAGGCAAGGTGACGAGGGCGCTACTCTGGTGGCCGCTCGGTGCACTACCTTCCTCACGCAGTATGCTACACTTTATTTTTAGACGCGAAGAAGACACGTCGCTACGCAATTAACGAGAGATCGACAAGACGCTAAAAAGAAAAAAAACAGCGTCATCCGTACTAAACAGATCGTTGCTATGTTATTCTTTAGTATATGTTTCTATCAATTTGTCTCGGTATGCTGATCATTTTTGCTGTTACCACTACACACACACACTCATTCCTCCTAATAATCCAACAGTTATCTATATAATACGAAGAAGGTTCAAGTGAAACGGAAAGTATGGTCGTTCTAGCGCAGGTTCGCGAGACAACGCGTTACATTATGCTTATTAAAACCGTGACTTCGCACGAGACGAGATCTTACGTTTGCGTAACACTTGTAATATATGCGTCTGATGAGTTCAAGATCAAGATCGTTCATTCAGAGGAAGAATTTTTTTTCTCAGACTAAAATCGTACACGCTATCTCTCTATCTAAAGAAAAAAACGGACCTGTTCTGCAACTAAAGTTACCTCTGCAAAATTTGAAGAACGAGTGTAAGACTAACGAATTACAGGGCTTAAAATAACTGATGTTAAAATAACGTAGGTTCGCCCGTCGATGACTATGTGCAATATTGTGCGGGCCGCTGCCCTTTTCCCCCGTTTTTATACGCTTCTTCGGCCGTTGGGACCCTGCAGGCCGCGGGGTAGGGGGTGCAGCCTGCGCTCATCCTTGTCTAGGGCCCCCTGCGGCTCGGGTCCTGCGGTCGTTGTCTAGGCGCGTCGCACAGCGCCTTACACGAGAGTGAAAGAATTTCTCGAGAGAAGTGCGAGCAATTTTCTTCTTTGTTTTTTTTTAAATTTTATTTTATTAGCAGTGAGAATACATTTCTGTGAGCTAATTTTCTGACTTTGGTGCAGTTTTCGGCGCCTCTTAAAGCGCGATGAGAACTCGCGACGAAAAGCGTGATTGAAAAGTAAATTTTACTCTATATCTCACAATCTCTCCACTTTTCTATAAAAAATTGAACAAAAATCCTGCACATAATCAATTTTGCCTTCGTCTCGCGTTACTTCCAAACAGTCGTATTCAGTGAAAATGTGGAAAAGCAAATTTTTCTAATTTTTCGACGTCAAATGAAAGAAGCGCGATCGTTTGGCACTTTTCGCTCAGATTTCTGCAATAATCCGTGGCACTCGGTTAACCATCGATTAGATCTGCTGGCCATTTGGCTAATTAAAAAATTTCTGTTCTTCAGCTCTGAATGGAAAAAAATTCGAACGAAAGAATCGCGTGATCGATGATCATCGTGAAATCAGACACGCTTGTTAACGAATGTCCGATCAACATCATTGTGTCGCGTGCATTGTGATCGCAGGTTGTCACCAAACACGCGGAAAGTGTCTTTAGTAAGCTTTCTGTGTTTTCGTGGTGTAACGTAAAATCTGATCGATCGTTGTTGATTATGCCTACATTCGAAAGCTAATCGGTATTTCTTTTTTTGATCGAAAATCGTCAATTTCCACGACTTTCACATCGTTCGAAACCTGAAATGTTTCACGAAAGAAACATGAAAGAAACATTCTTACAATGTCGTTTTGCAACGTGTTAGATTATCGATTGTGAGCAGAAAACTTCATGAAAGAAACATTCTTACAATGTCGTTTTGCAACGTGTTAGATTATCGATTGTGAGCAGAAACGTGTTCGAGATTTATGGTTGCGGAGGTGTGTATATGTCCGCCATTGCTGTAGAATTGTTAGCATACTCACGTGTTACGAGCGTTTCAATGGAACTACGAACAATTTTATTACGCTAAATAGTGTTTAATAGTGTGTACTTGGAGCAAAGACTCGTTAAAGTTGGTTTGAAATATTCTTCCCTCGGGATGAAGTACTCGTGTGAGGTGTAATTTAAGGAATATTCAGAATTGAAGTGTCTTTTTTATCTGTCCTCTGTTACAACAGCTTTCGTTGACTAATTTGCTCTTTATAATCTGTTGAAAATTTGTTTTTAACGTATTTCGTGCAGCGTGTATACTGGGTGACACAGAAATAAGTGACACAAAAAGTGTTCATATCTGAGAAAGGAAGAGTTTCTAGATTTAGCTATGTTTATCTGATCTTTTTTCGCGGATTAATTATATTTTGTAATTCTCAGTCTTAGGAATTCAAACGAAAATTAGGATTACGATGAATTTTTCTTATTGATATAACTACTTTTCTCGCATCTTCGCCAGAATCTCTGCCACGAGTCTGACACGTTGTTATAGGTTAAAGGGTTAACATTCGCACTTTCAAATATTCTTATAGGTTATTATTGGAATTTAAGGTAATAAATTACAAGATGGTATTTCAATTATAAATTCTTCTTGTAACTGAATTAGTTACGGGGGGTTCGGACTGGCCGCAAATAAGTCCCAGTAGCTTAGACTCGCTTTGACCCGGTGTTCAGGGAGCGAAAAAACGTATGGAGCAAGAGTTGCCTCGTGGTCCGCATATGTCCACTCAAGGGAGCAAGGTCGGTGCCAGGCAGGGTTCGCTGTTCTTTAGATGTCCACTCAAGGGAGTGTCTTCGGAGTAGCGAACCGTCTTGTCCATAAAAGTTATGGGTCAGGCACCTTTTTATCTTCGCGGGGGTGCTTTGGGTCAGCGAGAGTGGTGGAGTGGGGGAGTCAATCGCGCAGGCGCACAAGGGTGGTATTGGCAGCTGGGGTGCAGCAAGGCAAGGTGACGAGGGCGCTACTCTGGTGGCCGCTCGGTGCACTACCTTCCTCACGCAGTATGCTACACTTTATTTTTAGACGCGAAGAAGACACGTCGCTACGCAATTAACGAGAGATCGACAAGACGCTAAAAAGAAAAAAAACAGCGTCATCCGTACTAAACAGATCGTTGCTATGTTATTCTTTAGTATATGTTTCTATCAATTTGTCTCGGTATGCTGATCATTTTTGCTGTTACCACTACACACACACACTCATTCCTCCTAATAATCCAACAGTTATCTATATAATACGAAGAAGGTTCAAGTGAAACGGAAAGTATGGTCGTTCTAGCGCAGGTTCGCGAGACAACGCGTTACATTATGCTTATTAAAACCGTGACTTCGCACGAGACGAGATCTTACGTTTGCGTAACACTTGTAATATATGCGTCTGATGAGTTCAAGATCAAGATCGTTCATTCAGAGGAAGAATTTTTTTTCTCAGACTAAAATCGTACACGCTATCTCTCTATCTAAAGAAAAAAACGGACCTGTTCTGCAACTAAAGTTACCTCTGCAAAATTTGAAGAACGAGTGTAAGACTAACGAATTACAGGGCTTAAAATAACTGATGTTAAAATAACGTAGGTTCGCCCGTCGATGACTATGTGCAATATTGTGCGGGCCGCTGCCCTTTTCCCCCGTTTTTATACGCTTCTTCGGCCGTTGGGACCCTGCAGGCCGCGGGGTAGGGGGTGCAGCCTGCGCTCATCCTTGTCTAGGGCCCCCTGCGGCTCGGGTCCTGCGGTCGTTGTCTAGGCGCGTCGCACAGCGCCTTACACGAGAGTGAAAGAATTTCTCGAGAGAAGTGCGAGCAATTTTCTTCTTTGTTTTTTTTTAAATTTTATTTTATTAGCAGTGAGAATACATTTCTGTGAGCTAATTTTCTGACTTTGGTGCAGTTTTCGGCGCCTCTTAAAGCGCGATGAGAACTCGCGACGAAAAGCGTGATTGAAAAGTAAATTTTACTCTATATCTCACAATCTCTCCATTTTTCTATAAAAAATTGAACAAAAATCCTGCACATAATCAATTTTGCCTTCGTCTCGCGTTACTTCCAAACAGTCGTATTCAGTGAAAATGTGGAAAAGCAAATTTTTCTAATTTTTCGACGTCAAATGAAAGAAGCGCGATCGTTTGGCACTTTTCGCTCAGATTTCTGCAATAATCCGTGGCACTCGGTTAACCATCGATTAGATCTGCTGGCCATTTGGCTAATTAAAAAATTTCTGTTCTTCAGCTCTGAATGGAAAAAAATTCGAACGAAAGAATCGCGTGATCGATGATCATCGTGAAATCAGACACGCTTGTTAACGAATGTCCGATCAACATCATTGTGTCGCGTGCATTGTGATCGCAGGTTGTCACCAAACACGCGGAAAGTGTCTTTAGTAAGCTTTCTGTGTTTTCGTGGTGTAACGTAAAATCTGATCGATCGTTGTTGATTATGCCTACATTCGAAAGCTAATCGGTATTTCTTTTTTTGATCGAAAATCGTCAATTTCCACGACTTTCACATCGTTCGAAACCTGAAATGTTTCACGAAAGAAACATGAAAGAAACATTCTTACAATGTCGTTTTGCAACGTGTTAGATTATCGATTGTGAGCAGAAACGTGTTCGAGATTTATGGTTGCGGAGGTGTGTATATGTCCGCCATTGCTGTAGAATTGTTAGCATACTCACGTGTTACGAGCGTTTCAATGGAACTACGAACAATTTTATTACGCTAAATAGTGTTTAATAGTGTGTACTTGGAGCAAAGACTCGTTAAAGTTGGTTTGAAATATTCTTCCCTCGGGATGAAGTACTCGTGTGAGGTGTAATTTAAGGAATATTCAGAATTGAAGTGTCTTTTTTATCTGTCCTCTGTTACAACAGCTTTCGTTGACTAATTTGCTCTTTATAATCTGTTGAAAATTTGTTTTTAACGTATTTCGTGCAGCGTGTATACTGGGTGACACAGAAATAAGTGACACAAAAAGTGTTCATATCTGAGAAAGGAAGAGTTTCTAGATTTAGCTATGTTTATCTGATCTTTTTTCATTCTTAGGAAGAGAATGTGGTAACGAAGTTTGGCTACGTATTTTAGCGTCACTCGGTATGTAGGATCAGCGATACACGAGAATTTTTAGTACGAAAAAGTGAAACTTTTGTTGAACGAATAAGAATATTCTTCGATTCGATGCTTCGACCAAATAGATACAAAGGAAAATTATATTCTTGGCAATTCAACATTGTGAATATTTATGTGACATTTTAAACTTCAAATTAAATCTTGCAATTTTTCTGTGACACGAGAAATTTCTAGAGTGTGAACCATGTTTCGGACAATTCCATTCGTCAACGCCGAAATTCCATTAGAGTCTCTTCATTTTTTAAAATGAAAGTATGAACCATATTTCAAGCAATTTAAGGTAATAAATTACAAGATGGTATTTCAATTATAAATTCTTCTTGTAACTGAATTAGTTACGGGGGGTTCGGACTGGCCGCAAATAAGTCCCAGTAGCTTAGACTCGCTTTGACCCGGTGTTCAGGGAGCGAAAAAACGTATGGAGCAAGAGTTGCCTCGTGGTCCGCATATGTCCACTCAAGGGAGCAAGGTCGGTGCCAGGCAGGGTTCGCTGTTCTTTAGATGTCCACTCAAGGGAGTGTCTTCGGAGTAGCGAACCGTCTTGTCCATAAAAGTTATGGGTCAGGCACCTTTTTATCTTCGCGGGGGTGCTTTGGGTCAGCGAGAGTGGTGGAGTGGGGGAGTCAATCGCGCAGGCGCACAAGGGTGGTATTGGCAGCTGGGGTGCAGCAAGGCAAGGTGACGAGGGCGCTACTCTGGTGGCCGCTCGGTGCACTACCTTCCTCACGCAGTATGCTACACTTTATTTTTAGACGCGAAGAAGACACGTCGCTACGCAATTAACGAGAGATCGACAAGACGCTAAAAAGAAAAAAAACAGCGTCATCCGTACTAAACAGATCGTTGCTATGTTATTCTTTAGTATATGTTTCTATCAATTTGTCTCGGTATGCTGATCATTTTTGCTGTTACCACTACACACACACACTCATTCCTCCTAATAATCCAACAGTTATCTATATAATACGAAGAAGGTTCAAGTGAAACGGAAAGTATGGTCGTTCTAGCGCAGGTTCGCGAGACAACGCGTTACATTATGCTTATTAAAACCGTGACTTCGCACGAGACGAGATCTTACGTTTGCGTAACACTTGTAATATATGCGTCTGATGAGTTCAAGATCAAGATCGTTCATTCAGAGGAAGAATTTTTTTTCTCAGACTAAAATCGTACACGCTATCTCTCTATCTAAAGAAAAAAACGGACCTGTTCTGCAACTAAAGTTACCTCTGCAAAATTTGAAGAACGAGTGTAAGACTAACGAATTACAGGGCTTAAAATAACTGATGTTAAAATAACGTAGGTTCGCCCGTCGATGACTATGTGCAATATTGTGCGGGCCGCTGCCCTTTTCCCCCGTTTTTATACGCTTCTTCGGCCGTTGGGACCCTGCAGGCCGCGGGGTAGGGGGTGCAGCCTGCGCTCATCCTTGTCTAGGGCCCCCTGCGGCTCGGGTCCTGCGGTCGTTGTCTAGGCGCGTCGCACAGCGCCTTACAGGACATTTCAAAGACATGCTGAACTTGTTTTTTTTTTCTGTACTTTCATAATACCAAAACAAAAATATAGCATTCCACTTGAAAAACACCAGATGATCTTAGTGTGACCTTGAAAAATTGAAAGTAAAAATTTTCTTTTTCACAGTGACATTCTACATGAAAAATGATACTAAAAATCTGTTTACATTTTTGTCCTATCACCTACCGTTCAGTAGTGGTATCAAATAGCATTTATCGTGGGGCATCCTGTATATGTATACCTATTATTCCTCGATAGAGGTGGAATCAGATCTTGACACGGTGTCAGTGTCGAAAGTTCTTCGAGAGCAGGGTCTTTATAACGTGTTTCAGATCTGTCAACAAATAATTATCTCCCACAAATCTCATTTTATGAACGGCGTCTGCACTGGCACGAAGCTTTGGAAAATCATGTGTTTCAGATACTCAAAAGATGTGATTATGAATTTTCATAACAATTATTAATGGACAGATTAAAAATTCTAATGCTCTTCTTCAATTACATCAGCAGTAGCAGATTTTATTTAACTTCTTTTTATTCAGCTCTCTTAATTTTTTCATAAATCTCACCGAACTCTTCAGATCCACCTTGGAATTGTTTGTAAAAAATTAAGCGCGTCTCGAAGAAATGCACTCTTTAGTCAGTTTTCAATATTTCATCACGAAGTCGCATTCGCTCGAACTGGAAATATAGATTTGTCTTTCTTAAACACTCGTACTTGTTGACATCGAAGATATAGATTAAATTTTCTCACCGGTAAGTTTTATAGAAGTATTGTTCCAAATTTTAATTACTGCATGGAAGGTGCGGTTTAAACAGACCCCGCCACGGTGTGTTGTGGTCTAAATGATTAAAATTACACACGTTTCTTGGAAAACGAGCTGTTTAAAATTCTAGGAAACATTCTTGAAAGTGTAATTACCGCTATTTAAAACTAAATTACCGGTATTAATTCTGAATTTTGTAGTTATAATTAATATCATTTTCATAACAGGAAGACGAAATTTTTATGGAAATAAATTTTTCAGCATAGTGTTGCTTGTGAAACATTTAATTTAATTTACGTTAATATTAAGAGACATCCTTTTACTGCTGCTTTAATGAAATACTGATTACGTGCTAATATTGACATAGTTTAACTAGGCTTTATTAGGTTAATTTTACAAATCCTGGTTTTATTTAGTTTTATTATTTGAATTCCGTTAAGCATGCTGTTCGACGATACAATGGTCTCGATTCGAAATAACGGTTTAATTATATTAGCCTCGATTCTTTTGCTCATTATAATTTTGTACTGCTTCATGTATATTTGAACCATTTTAACATGTATGGTAACGAAGTTTGGCTACGTATTTTAGCGTCACTCGGTATGTAGGATCAGCGATACACGAGAATTTTTAGTACGAAAAAGTGAAACTTTTGTTGAACGAATAAGAATATTCTTCGATTCGATGCTTCGACCAAATAGATACAAAGGAAAATTATATTCTTGGCAATTCAACATTGTGAATATTTATGTGACATTTTAAACTTCAAATTAAATCTTGCAATTTTTCTGTGACACGAGAAATTTCTAGAGTGTGAACCATGTTTCGGACAATTCCATTCGTCAACGCCGAAATTCCATTAGAGTCTCTTCATTTTTTAAAATGAAAGTATGAACCATATTTCAAGCAATTCCATTCCTCATCACCGAAATTCCACCAGAGTCTCTTCATTTTTTAAACACACGAGAAATTTCCAAAGTGTAAAGTGTTAACTGTATTTCAGACAATTCCATTCTTCAACGCCGAAGATCCAACAGAGTCTCTTCATTTTCTAAACACACTAGAAACTTCCAGAGTGTCAACCATATTTCAGACAATTCCATTCTTCATCACCGAAATTCCATCAGCGAAGATTCATCAGAGTCACTCATTTTCCAAACACAAGTGAAATTCCCACAGTGTCAACCGTACTTCAGACAATTCCATTCTTCAACACTGAAATTCCATCAGCGAAGATCCATCAGAGTCACTCATTTTCTAAACACAAGTGAAATTCCCACAGTGTCAACCGTACTTCCAACAATTCCATTCTTCAACACCGAAATTCCATCGCAATCTCTCCATTTTCTAAACACTCGAACCCTTTCGATCGCAGGATGCTGCCTCTAATCCTGCTAGCAGGACTCTCCTGCGTCTCGACGACCGCGCAGATCCTCGAGACCGTGGCTCAATGGCCACTGTTAGACTTCGCTCTTCCCTTCGACCAAGAGTTCCTAAATCAGTATCGTCCGGAGAACGTGGTGCCAACTGGAATCGAAGTTACCTGGGACAAGGTCTTCGTGAGCATTCCAAGATTGCGCGCTGGCGTTCCGTCGACCTTGAACTACTTCCCGAGGAATATTCCACTGGAGAGTAGCCCGCAGCTTCAAGCGTATCCGTCCTGGGACTGGCACAGTGCCGGAAGAGGAGATTTGAACTGTTCCAAGCTGATCTCCGTCTATAGGACGAAATTGGACAGGTGTAATCGATTATGGGTTGTCGACAGCGGTATCATGACGTCGATCGATAACTTCACGCCTGTCTGCACGCCGAAAATAATGGTGTTCGACCTGAAAACCGATCAGCTGGTGCGGCAGTACGAGTTCCCGCGTGATGTGAGTCTCTAGCTTCCGTTTTTCTTAGAGTGTCCCTGTTTCAGATTTAATCGGGTCAGTTCAGCGTAATTGACAATAAAAAAGTTGCAAAATATAGTACAAAATAGATAGAAAGTCTTGATGAATCTGGGTTCAAAGATCATTAGCTTCAGTTACAGGAAATTTTCAACTATGAGCACTGTGCATATTGAACACATGCTATAGATCGTGGGTATCCAATCTTTTGGTTTGCCTGGGCCACACGAAATATAATATAGTTAATATACAAACGTAACGAAACCTTCTTAATTTTTTTACATTTATTATTACAATGCAAATGAGTCATGAAAAATATGAAATAAAAGTCACGTAATAATGTTAAAAGTTAAAAGTAGGCACGCCTACTATAGCTAGAAATAATACGTCACTGATGAAAATGCCTAAGTGAAATTCTTAAAGTCTCAGATCCCTTTCTTCTATCACTCTGTACACAAATTTCGCTGGATAAAGTTTACCTGTGTAAGAAATCGACGGAGGAGACATGACCTTGACCGACCAATATATTCGGCTCCTACTATAGGAAGCGCAGGACGGAACCCACTTCTCTCTCCTTCTCTTTCCTCTCGCTTCACGGTGTTTCTCCTTTCAACGTTACCGACAATGTTATCTACTCCAAGCAAGCATGAACGTTTCCTGAAAATACACGCATACAGTATTTCTAGAAAAATGAATAAAAGAATTGGCAGATGGCGTGAAATTGAGATTCGTTCGAAAGATACGTAGAAGTGAAATATCGTCTACTCTGCTTTACAGCCCGGTCAATTTATGGTAGAATTAATTAGAAAACCATTATAAACCAGTTCCTTTTTTAAATCCAGGCTCTGAGGCCCAACACATTACTGACGAATCTAATTATCGACGACACCTCTGCGACAACCTGCGACGACGTGTTCCTCTATATATCTGACACAGCAGGACCCGGTAATTGAGAACATTCAATTGTCTTTTCGTTGTTTTTATCACAGTATTATTATCAATCCTTTTTATCAAGGTCTTCTGGTGTTCGATGGCGCCACTGACAGGAGTTGGCGTGTGGTGCACGCGACGATGTATCCCGATCCAAATTTCTCCATGTACCGGGTAAGCTTCTATCGATTCTGTTTGCTACTTTCGTTCGTCGAGTCCGGGA
>NW_017100566.1:137700-138617 GCF_001263275.1 Habropoda laboriosa
CGAGACAGGAAGATGTTGAACGGTGTGTTAGGTATATACGAGCTGAAACGAGTTGTAAAATTTATCGGTGGTGAATTTCACCGGCTATGAATACTTAAACGGACAGCTCAGATCGCGTAATGCTCGTTGGCGATTATACTTTTTAAATCCGGAGTAGATTGTTGGGTAGGAAACCGCGTGGAATTTCACGGCGTGATGACCGTAGCATGTGGCTGGGAATATTGTAGGAAGTAGATAGAACCGCTTAGGTGTAAGGAGATCTCAGAAATCCGAATAAATGCGGTAGATGAAGAAAGAAATTGACGGATGATGTCAAAAAATTTGATCGAGGAGAAACGGAATAAAAAAGAGAAAAGATTTTTGTGCCGGGTCGATACTGGTGTTCGCGAACAGATCGAGAACCGTGTTCGAGACATTTTCGTGTGCATTAAACTCATTGTTCGCAAGCTGCTCGCAGACTGTTCGCGATCAGTTCTGGACAGTGTGAATTTGGAATTACACATCGATGAAATGATTCTCTTTGGTATTAACCCTTTCGTTTACGGTCATCTCTGCCGAAAAAGAGAATTACGTAGTAGAAAGGTGTATTTTAGAGAACCTCAGGTTTGCACCAAACTATTGAAACACCCTGTATGTAGATATTCGTTCGTCTTTTTTATAACTACTTAATAAATCATTTCTGGATATGAGTTTATATGAACTTTTCTCATCTATTCTACCTCTTGAATACCCTTCATCAATTTTGCACCAAACTATTGAAACACCCTGTATGTAGATATTCGTTCGTCTTTTTTATAACTACTTAATAAATCATTTCTGGATATGAGTTTATATGAACTTTTCTCATCTATTCTACCTCTTGAATACCCTTCATCAATTTTGCACCAAACTATTGAAACACCCTGTATGTAGATATT
>NW_017100566.1:139230-139759 GCF_001263275.1 Habropoda laboriosa
TGCAGTCCCTTGTTAAATGTTCCAGATTTCCGAATCTATCACCACACAAATCGCATCTCCTTCCTTCCTCCTCTTCCCAGTACTTGTTCCAGTTTTCTAAATTCCCGCATCTCGCTTGGGCTATTAACTTCTGGCCTCTTCCTTCTTTGCTCAAGTATTCTGGTAGTCCTATAGTTCTGATGTATTTGTACCTGATGTTGTATTTGGATTGCTCTATTTTTGTGTATTGCCTCTGTTGTTGCACTTCTTTGTCTCTTCTCCTTATCCTCTCCGTTACCTCTCTTCCTTCTCTTCTCAACTCATCCACCCCCGCTTGACTTAATCCGTTTCTTTTTAAGTACTCCTCTCTCTCTTTTCCGGTTCTAGTTTGTTCTCTATTTGCTGCCTCTTCCTTCAGACATTCCTCGACTATTTTCCTCCCTACGTCCTTCCTTACTCCCTCCTCAAATTTCCAAGCTCTAATTCCTGCTTTTACTCTTAATTTCTCTCTCTTTGATTCCTCCAGCACCAAGTAGCCTGGTGTGCGGAT